>NW_024081522.1:279888-328833 GCF_003009895.1 Hyaena hyaena | reverse complement strand
CGGACGCTTAACCGACTAAGCCACCCAGGCGCCCCTGTTTTTATTTATTTCTGAGAGAGAGAGAGAGAGAGAGTAAGCAGGGGAGGATCAGAGAGAGAGGGAGACACAGAATCCGAAGCAGGTACAGGCTCTGAGCTAGCTGTCAGCACAGAGCCCAATGTGGGGCTTGAACCCACAAACCATGAGATCATGACCTGAGCCAAAGTCAGACTCTCAACTGACTGAGCCACCCAGACACCCCTCACTTTTTTCTTTAAAAAAAAAAAAGGAGGGGGGCCCCAAAGCTATTCTCTGCCCAAAGTCTAGGGAAAAAAATCAGTAGCACGTTTGACCATCTCAGTTTATTTTGCCTTCCTCTATATGGGGCTGAACAGACATCCTCATAGGCTGCTGGCTGGAGACACAGAAGCCTATGTGTGAAGCCCTCTGACTGACACCATGATGTCACGAGTACTGGTACCAAAGTTCCTTCGTGAGGAATGCAAATTGCCTCAAAACTCTAATCTCTACATACATTTCTAAGACACTGGGATTAAGGTCAAGATATCCCTTACACACTTTAAAAACCACTCTTAAACATGAAATCATATGATGCTCTGGTGTCAGCATGAAATATAAGCTGTCTTCCTTCCTACTGTATAGCAAGATCTCATTTTACTTCCATCAAATAGGGAATTCAAAGTGGAAAACACAGTCTGTTGGAAACAGTAAGCTAGCATATACAACAACAACAACACACACACACACACACACACAATTCTCCTTTTATTAAATATAAACCACAGGAACATTTTACTTGCATTTTTTTAATCTCATGAACACTTTTCCAAATATTTGATTTTACATTTACAACAATTCTGGATTGTAAATTATAGCAGAAGCAATAGCATGACCAGTAAATCCTAAAGACATTAACAGTGAGGAGGACTTTGTGCTTGGAGAGCTTGGAGCATGTTCAAAAGATTAAAGATTTATATCTCAGAAGTACAGCTTGGGGAAAAAATAATTTCAAAATAAAAGAAATGATGAAATCTAAAATACAGACAAAACTGGCAAAAATTTCTTTGCTGAGAAGCCTTAAAACAATGTTGCTTTATAACTGAATTTTGGTTTCAACACCAAAACTCTGCTCACCTCTGCTTGAAAAATAAAAAACCACTACCAATATTTGTAAACCATCAAATCAGCATCTAGTGTATTTCAGACCCTTGGTTTGCACCTCACATTTAAGTGTCTCATTTCACTTCAACTTTAGCCCCATGAAGTGTCAATTCACCTACTTTTACAATTGCAGGAGAAAACAAAACTTAGAGATACTAAGCCACTTGCCCTAGGACATATACAGCCAGAAACTACACAAATAAAGCTGTTATAAACCAGATTGGTCTCCGTCTAAAACTGTACTGCCTCCATAATTAATTCTCACATTAAAATGTGGTGTTTTGTTAATTAGAGTGCAAAATATATTCTCTTTCTTGCTCTTAAGTTGTATGACTTACAGTTTTTAAATTGTTTTCTGTAAAATTTTATTTTTTATTTAAGTTTGTTTACTTATTTTGAGAGAGAGAGAGAGAGAGAAAGCACAAGTGGGGGAGGGGCGGAGAGGAGACAGAATTCCAAGCAGGCTCCACGCCATCAGCACAGGGCCCAGCGTAGGGCTCAAACTCATGAACTGCGAGATCATGACATGAGCCAAGATCAAGAGTTGGATGCTTAATCAACTGAGCCATGCAGGTGTCCTGTGTGAAACTTTTAAAGGTGAAATTATTAGAGGCAACTGGGGCCACCACAAAAACATGTCAAGGGGTGAAACACACACTAGCCAGTGGCTCAGGCAGCTCCTTTAGCCCTGGTGTACCCTCGGGCCAATGACCCAGACAGAGCTCAGGGCAGGACACACCTCCATTTGCCAGCGGAGATATGGGAACAGAACCCACGTGCTGTGGTGGAAAACAACATGATAAAACACGGGCTTTGGAAGGACCAGCCTCAGCTCTGCATTGCCGCTCTACAACCACAGGACTTAAGGACACTTTCCAAACTCTTTCAGTCAATTCTCCCACAGGTAAAGAGGGAACAGCCATCAACTCTGGCTGAGGTCAGAATCAGAGAAGACTGAGTCAGCATCTCACTGGCACAAGAGCAGCCACAAAACAGGATGAACTATCGTGATGTCTTCAGCTTCCGCTCCACCTCCAGGCCTGTCTTAATGCCTCCCCGCCCAGGAAAGACCTCCTAGAACTTATGTGTAAGTGAGGCCTTCCTCTTCCAAGAAGCTTTGCAGATAACTCCAGACTAATGTTTTCTCCATCTTTCAAAATCGTTTATTCATTAATCCATTCAGCAAAATATTCATTGTGATACTATGCCCAAGGCACTGTGCCAGATCCTATAGGAGAATGAAAAAAATCCAATTTCTTCCCCCAGGCATCTAACTGCCAAATATACACAAGCTATGCAAGTCAGTTACTATCATAAAACTAAGTGGTTATTACTCTTATTGTATAAGGAGCATAGTTTTTTAACCATGGATTCAAACGTCTACCTTAAGAGCTGTTTTAAGAATCAAATGAAGGACATTTTCAGTAGATAGTAGCAGTAACCTTGCTACCACTATATTGTTCGGCACTTTCATTTTGCTATTGAAGTTTATGTGCTTTGGCGCCTATCAGGCTAGAAGTGGCATCCAGCTAGTGAATTTGGATCAGTCCTTGGTCTGCCAACGCGCTGTGCACATAAAGGTGCCATTTGCTGGATGTTTCAGTCCCACAGAGAACGAAGACCTTTGTATGACTCCGTTACCAAGATAAGAACCTACTCCTAGTCAATAGTATCACCAGTGTGAAGCCTAGTAAGTAAATCTGTACAAAAACCAACACCACTACCAGCAACCCAACTGTGCATATATATACTACCCAGACCACAGAATGGGGTTAAACTCTAACTATCTGCAAAAGAGTCGGCGTGTTCATTCTCCAAATGCCCACTGAGCATCAGCCCTGCGTGAGGCACTGTGCTAGACAGAGAAGAACAAAGTGAAAACGATTCTATCACAAAAACGAAAACCATTCCCATCAGAAAAAGTCTCCACCTCATGAGGGAAGACTGTACAAACTACTGGAAAACATGTGGCAAAGCCTAGAATCCATCGTTAGTATACCCAAATGACCGTAAAATGAGTCTTCCCACATTCTTCCCAGAGTAAATGACAACTTCACCCCTCCAGTGCCTTAGGCAAATGCCTTGGAATCAGCCTCACGCCTCTCTCTCACACACTCCGTGGCTAGTCCACCATCAAATCCTCTGGGCTCTCCCTGCAAAGTGCAATCCATAGTCCTCATTGCCTCCAGCCCCACTACACCAGTACGAGTCATCATGTTCTTCCCATCTTATTTTAACAGCCTCCTATTAGGGTCCTTGCTTCCACCCTCACCTCACTACATAAATTGGAGAATTATCATTTTAAAACACAGGTCAGGTTATGTCATATTTCTATCAAAATTGCCCATGCATTTCCCATCTCACTGAAAGTAAAAGCCAGAACCCTAACGGCAGCCTGCAAGGTGTCCCATGTGATCCGGCCTCACATGTTGCTACTGGCCCTCCCAGCTCACTGCCGTCTAGCCACCACCCTCCTTATTGCTCAAAAACACCACTAGTACCTCATGCCTCAGGGTTTGGCCTTTGCTTTTCCTTCTGCCTGGAATGCTCTTTGTCAAGCAGTACATGGCTCGCGCCTTCACTTTTAAGTGGGGCTTCCCAGACCACTTTGTTAAAAGGAGGCAATTCCCACCACCACTATGACCCCCAATGCCTACTTCACCCTGCTCTATCATCCTCCACACCCTTTAACCCCACGGACACACTCCATACTTTCTTATCTATTTGTTAAGTCAGCCTTGTCCAATTATAATGAAAGTGTCATAAGGGCAAGGGTTTTGCATTCCATATATTACTGCATCCTCACAATCTACAACAGCGCCTGGCACTTAGTTGTGAGATCTGTATAGGGCTAGGGTATTGGAGGAGAGACTGTAAAGGCACGAGGCAGGAAGTTACAGGACAGGAAGGACATGAGACAGAGTATCAAAGGAAGCCCACAGCCCATATATACACGTGATTCCACGAAAGGGTGAGGTTCAGATTATGCGCTCCTACATTATTCTGCTTTGACTTATAAATATGTATGTTTTATCTTTTCTATAAATTACAACTTTTTTAAAGGACAGAGACAGTGTCTGTGATAGTTAATTTTATGTGTCAAACTAGGTTCCTGGGTGCCCAGATATTTCATTAAACATCTTTAATGAGTGTATCTGTGAAGGTGTTTTGGGTGAGATTAAATTTGAATCAGTAGACAGAGTGAAGCAGGCTGCCCTTCCCCAGTGAGGGTGGGCCGCATCTTATCACTTCAACAAGGCCTAAATAGAGTAAAAGGCTGAGTGAGAAAGACTTTTTTCTGCCTGACTGTCTCTGAGCTGGGCCACTGGTCTTCTGCCTTCCAACTCGAACTCACACTGGAATTTACACCATCCTCCTGTGACAGTGTCAGTACAATATCCTGCAAACGCAGGTTTCTAACATACTGTGCAGACAATTTCAACGCCTTTTAATGGAAGAGCAAGTCAGACCATCTCCAGACTGCTGCGCGCCGTCTAAAAATACCTACTCTCGTTATTCTTAGAATCACAGCTTATTGTATTAAAGTGGCCTATTCCCAAAAGGGGTATGTCTAATTTTGACAACCTAATTGCTCAATGTTTAAAAAAAAAAGAATTGAAAGGTCATCTTCCATGAAAACAATAATACAGTTATGAGAAAGCAATGAAGTGCCTACAACACCTTTTTCTTTCCATTTTTAAAACTTTAATAGATATTAATTATTTTAATGTTTATTTATTTTTGAGAAAGAGAAAAATCACAAGCAGGGGAGGGGCAGAGAGAGAGGAGACACAGAATCTGAAGCAGGTTCCAGGCTGCAGGCTGTCAACCCAGAGCCTAACATGGGTCTCGACCTCACAAACTGTAAGATCATGGTCTGAGCCGAAGTTGGACACTTAACCCATTGAGCCACCCAGGCACACCTAGATATTATTTTTTAGACCAGCTTTAGGTTCACTGCAAAAATGAATAGAAGGTACAGAGAGTTCCAAATAACCCCTTTCTGCCCCTGCATGTACAACATCCCCCACTGTATCAACATTCCCCACCAGGGTTGCAAAGTTGATGAGCCAAAAGTGACACATCTTTATCAACCAGAGTCCACAGTTTACTTTAAGGTTTACTCTTAGTGTTGTACATTTTATGATTGTGACAACTGTATAATGACATGTATGTACCAGGAGAGTATCATGCAGAATAGCACTGTTGCTCCCCAAAATGCCTATGCTCCATCTATTTGTCTCTTCCTCCCCATTCAGCCCCTGGCAATCAATGATCTTTCTACTGTCTCCATAGTTTTGCCTCTTCCAAAATGCCAGACAGAATGCCAGAATGCCATTCTTAGATGAAATCATACAGTTATATACCTTTGCACACTGGATTCTTTCCCTTTGTAACATGTATTCAAGATCTACCCATGGCTTTTCATGGCTTAAGCTCTCATTTCTTTTTATCACTGAATAGTATTCCACTGTAGAGAGGTACCACAATTTATATAATCAGAAATGAAAGAAGAGACATCATAACTGATACCACAAAATATGAAGGTTCAGAAAAGATTATTATGAACAATTGCACATCAACAAATTGGTAACCTAAAGAAATGGACAAATTCCTAAAAACACAACTTACCATTACAGAATCATGAAGAAACAGAGTCTCAACTGATCAATAATGAACAAGGAGCCTGAATCAGTAATTTTGAAACTCCCAAAAAGATAAGCCCAATACCAGATGGTTTCCCTGGTGAATTCTACCAAACATATAAAGAAAAATGAGGCAATCATTACCCTGATACCAAAGGCAAATAAGGACACTACAAAAAAGAAAACTGCAGGCCAATATCCCTCATCAATATAAATGCAAACATCCTCAACAAAATACTAACAAAATTTAGCATCACATTAAAAGGATCATACACCATGATCAAGCAGAATTTATCCCTGAAAGATAAGAATGGTTCAACAAATGTAAATTAATAATAGATATACCACATTAATAGAATGAAAGATAAAAATCATACGATCACCTCAATAGATGCATAAAAAGCATTTAACAAAATTCAACAACCTTTCATGATAAAAACTCTCAACTCTTAGAAGAAAACATTGGCAGTAAGTTCCCTGACATCCGATTTGGTGATAAGATTTTGGGTTTGACACCAAAACAGGCAATAAAAATAAGTGAGAGTACATTAAAAAAAAAAAAAAAGCTTCAGCACAGCAAAGGAAACTATTAACAAAGTGAAAATGCCTTTTCACTTTTGTTTCACATCTTCCATTCTGTAGAATGAAAGAAAATATTTGCAAATCATATACCTAATAAGGGATTAATGTCCAACCATATAAATAACTAATACAACTCAATAGCAGAAAAACAAACGATCCAGTTAAAAAAGTGGCCAAAGAAACCAATCAGACATTTTCCCAAAAAAATGTCTGGCCAAAAAATATTTCCAAAAATATATTTCCAAAAAAATAGATGGCCAACAGGTACATGAAAAGGTGCCCAACATCACTGCTCATCAGGGAAATGGGAACCAAAACCACAATGCAATGTTACCCCACCCCTGTTAGGATGGCTCTAACCAAAAAAAAGAAATAGAAGTGTTAATGAGGATATGGAGAAAAGGACCCCTTGTCCATTCCTGGCAGAAATGTAAACTGTACTGCAACTATGGAAAAGAGTATGGATGCTCCCCAAAAAAGAAAAATGGAATATGATCCAGCAATCCCACTTTGGGGTATATATCCAAAATAAGTGAAATTAGGATCTTGAACAGATATCTGAACTCCCGTGTTCATTGCAGTATTATTTACAATAGTCACAACATGGAAACAACCTAAATGCCATTTCATGGATGAATATATAAGGAAAAATGGATATATATGTACACTCACATACACATATTATTCACCCATGAAAACGAAGGAAATCCTGCCATTTGCAACATGGATGAACTCTGAAGGCATTATGCTAAGTGAAATAAATCAGACAGAGGAAGACAAATACTGTATAATCTCAATTATTTGTATAATCTCAAAAACCAAAATCATAGAAGCAGTAGAATGTTGGTTGCCAGGGACTAAGGATGGTGGAAATGGAGAGATATTGGTAAAAGGATATAAACTTCTGGTTAAAAGGTAAGTTCTGGGAATCTAGTGTACAGCTCAGTCACCAAGTTAACAATACCGTTAACACATATTGCAGATGTGGAAGTTGCTAAGAGAGTAGATCTTAATATTCCCCACCACACCACTTCCCACTGTCCACACAGGTAACTATATGTGTAATGGATGTGTTAACTAACCTTATTGTGGTAACCATTTCACAACACATACGTATCAAATTATCATTTAAACTTATACAATGTTATATGACAATTATATCTCCATAAAGCTAAATAAAAAACAAAAATGAAAATGAAAATGGAATTGTGTGTATGTATGTACATTGTTATTTTCTGCATCAGCGCTCCTCAGAGTAGGCTGTCTTCAAACCAATTCTTATACATAAGACACAAGGTAAGAAATCTCTGCCAGAATACAAACGAACTCATTATTTGCTTCCTTAAGAAAGATTTTCTGTGAAAAATGCCAGTTGAACTAACACAGTGTTTCATCATGTAGCTGATTTACATTTGGTAGCAAATCAGCATGGACAGTTAACAAGCATCCCTCAGAATGGCACTGGTCCACCAACCACAAGTAGCACTTATCAATATTTTTGTATGTTACCCCTTAGATTTTGGCTTCCTTTCCCACACGCTAATGAAATCAACTTCTTAAAGGACAGTGAATTTTTCTGCATCCTCCTTGGCCTTCTACAGAATGTATTAATCCTTGAATTCTTTTCTTTTCTGGCTTTGATTAAAATGTACGTGCGGATTATCTTTATATATCTTTGGTTTTTCCTTTTTTGTCCCATAGTCCATCTGCTCATTCTCTTTCTGCCATTTGAATAAAGGCATCCTTTAGGTCCTAACTACAGATATATTTTTTTCTCCTCTTTTCCCTCCTGCTATGTAATCTCCTATATCCCAGAGGTCTCAAACTTCACCTCTTATTGTTTTCTGTATCCCTCTTAACATCCAGTACAAACTTTGTTGTATATAGTGGATGCTCAGGAAACGCCTATGGATTTGACAAAGTAGGGTTTGACACTATTTTCAGGCATAGAGTCAATTTGTTCTTACTGTATTAAAGAAGCACATTGATTTGTTAAGTAGCAGTAGTTACCATACTGAATATAGTAAATAAAATTAAATAGTCAACACTAAGTGACACCAAAGAAAATTAAAATGGGAATCATTAAAAATATTCAAAATAAAAAATATTAGAGGCAAGACACTTTATAGTTACATAGAGCAAAATTACTTTATGATCAGAAAAGGAATATAGCAGAAATAAAATGATCCTTATGTTGGATTTGACCTTTTTCTATTGTCAAATTCTTCATTTCAAAATAAAATTAAATACTGAAAATAGATAGCTAAACCTGCAAATATCTTAACAGTTTTGCTATATGTCAAAATTCAAATGAAAAATGAAATACATATTTTAAAAGCAGCACACATTTGAATCAGTTTCTCATATTCTTCTTAATCTGCCCATTATTCTTCTTAAACTTCCTTCAGTTCCCCACCCTCCCTTAGTTAGGTTCCTCATGATATCTTCAAAGCCAATAATATCTCATTCTCTCACCACATCCTTTATTCCTAACAGACATTGCTTGACTTTTTAAATATTTTTATAAACAGATTTTATAAAATTAAATATTAAAACAAGTAATCTTTTGATGGAAAACGATCAGTTTGCCATATAATGCATAACTGAAATGTACTATAAGAATGATACTCTGGTGCCTCTGTGACTGACACACAAAATATACATGCTAGGGGAAGGAAAGGACACAGCAGCATGCAAACATGCAAGAATTAGCAATGCTGCTCTTTCAGCATAAACACCCAATACCCACAGAACTCAGTAGTGCTTGTTCAACCTCAAAGTAATTAATCACAGGACAGGCCGGTGTAAAATGGACTATGGAAAATACTGAACATCATGGGACTTAATTTTAGTGAGATTCATGTACCAATTATATAACCACAGAATAATGCTTTACAATTTAGGACAGCAATAGAGATTTA
This sequence comes from Hyaena hyaena, assembly GCF_003009895.1. Taxonomy (NCBI): domain Eukaryota; kingdom Metazoa; phylum Chordata; class Mammalia; order Carnivora; family Hyaenidae; genus Hyaena; species Hyaena hyaena. The sequence continues at coordinate 319,523 of NW_024081522.1, read as the reverse complement.
CATTAACTATCATAAGATAAACTAAAAATAACTACTATATGTATTGATGGATTTTGAGGTTTATTTTACTAGTATTTTTATTCATTTCTTGTCTGCAAAGGATAGTTCTAAGTTATCCCCGGTTAAAATTTAATTTTTGAGGTCTGTACCACTCAGACTGTGATAATATTCTTGTAAACCAAAATAAATGAATCAAAATTAGAGCACTGTGCCCAGTGGCTGCTCAGAATGTACACAGCAGAAAGCTGTGGCAGGGAAACTGGATAAAAGACAACAAGCAACTATTAAAAGTCCTTTAACATTCAAACAAGGCTTGAGAGTTAATAAAGACACCTATTTTTTATTCTTAATATTATTTTTTAAGCAAAAAGATAATTTGCGAGAAGCATAGTGGGGGCTTACATAACCGATGGGAGCTGAGGAGCAGGCTAGGGATAAAGGCAGGAGGCTGCAGGCTTGGTGGCTGGAAGCAAGATAACTGCCAGTATTATGTCTCTGTTTATCCTTAACGTGATAAACACAATATGTCTTATGTATGAGTTCTGAGAAGCAGAAATGTTAATGAAGAGTCTACAAAACCACCAAACAGGAAACAGCTTGAGCCCAACAATGATCTCATTTACGTGCTTCAACGTAAGCACTGCTATTACCTTCAAGTCCTTACAAGAAACTTGCCATGGATATAAGACAAACTAAGGTGTCAAACAGGTAATAAATACAATGGGTGTTCTTAGGGCAAACATTCTGAGGAAGGGATTGGCGAGGCCCTACCCACATGACACAGCAAGAAACTGTTCCAGTCAGACTGCAACAGGGGACAATGAATACCGAGGGTCTTTGGGCCACCAGGCACTACAGCTGGTGCTGGGATGTAATGATCAGAAGAGCATAAAAGATTCTTGCTCTGGCCTCAAGGGGAATCTCAAGAGCTCACACTTAGCCTCCATTTGCACAGCCTCCTTCAAAATACCTCGTGGCTATTCTTTCCCAACACTCTCCATGCTTGAGTCTGGTGGGTGTGGGCACCTCCTTGCTCCCACCACCCCTGATCTTCAAGCCAGGGGCCTCCTTCATTCCTGAGTCTCTCCTCTCCCTCACCAGCCATCCCACCACCCGCCTCAGATTCTACCTGGTGTGTCCCAGACATTCTACCTCTAGCAAACACTCCTCACACACTGGTCTTCTCTCCCTCATCTGCTCCTTGTATAGGTCAGGCTTTCGTTTGTTCTTCCGTAACCACTCTTCATGCCTCTTGGACCAATTATTTCAGTTTGAGCCTCCTTTCCCTTATTTTTAAAATGGAGATGATGATGATGATGATGATGATGATGATGATGATGATGATGATACCCATCTTCTAGGTGTCTTTAAAGGATAAAATGAGTTGATATACATAAAGCACTTAGAATAACTGCCTGTAGCACAGTAAATGCTCAATTAACGAAGTTATGATTATTGTTATTACTGACTGAGAATGCCGGAGAGAGGACGAGGGAGAAAAAAAAAAGGTTCAAGCCCCAAAACGTCATACCAAACTTCTAATACTAATTACACATACTGAAGTTATTTGTTCTCTCCTACCAGGCTATAAACCCATTCTGTCTAGAAAATAGTAGGAATAAAACAAATGCTTATTAAATTTGAAAATAATCTATTTCTAATTACATATCATATTCTCTTTTAATAGTCTTTTATGCCATTTTCATCAAATAATGACTGAAAAGTTTGATTATAAAATACATGGAACATAGATTTTTTTAAATCATAGCTTTATCTTATTCTCTCAAAACTACATAGGCAGAGCACACTCAGGCTTTAATGGAAAATGATGCTCAAATATTTAACTTTCCAAAATGTCATATTTGAATCACTTTACCATCACATATGCGAAGCTATGTTAGACAGTCAAGACATCTGCTTCCTTGGCCAGAAACCGTAGGCATTTATGGAGATTGAAGCTGGAGATAGCAAATGTTAAACAACAGCCCCCAGAAGCTGCGAGGTGGCCCACAGCCCAGGGCTGCCCACACTGGGGCCCTGCAACTTTTATGTCCCCAGTCAGAGCAGAGTGCCGTAGGCAGGAGGGCAAGGGGCTGACTCTTCCCACCACACACACACACACACACACACACACACACACACTCTAGATCATAAGGTCCTAATTTCTCCTGCTACCTCTGGTTCTATACCTCCTCATTCAACTTTGTTCAACAGCACTTTGATGGACTTGGTTAGTCCTCAGCTAATCAGAGTCCTTCTCAGAAAAGTTCCTAGTGAAAGAGGCTGCAACACATGATACATAATCTTCAATTCCTTTTAAAGGAATTTTCCAGCTTTGAGATATAATTAACATTAACCCTGTGTAAGTTTAAGGTATACAATATGATGACTTAATACATACATATATCTCAAAATGATTACCACTATAAGGTTAGTGAACACATCCATCACTTCACAGTTACCTATTCCTGTATGTTTGCATGTGTGTGTGTGCATGCACATGCACACACAGGTGTAAAGTAAGGACTTGTAAGATCTACTCTTTTAGCAACTTTCAAGTCTATGATACAATACTGTTAACTATAGTCATCATGCTGTAATTAGATCCCCGAGCTTATTCATCTCATTACTGGAAATGTACACCCTTTGCCAACATATCCCCATATCACCTCCACTGCCCAGTCCCTGGCAACCACCATCCTACCCTCTGTTTCTGTAAGGGAAATTACACAATATTTGTTTTTCTCTGTCTGATTTATTTCACTTAGCATAATGTTCTCATGGTTCATCCATGTTGTTACAAATAACAGGATTTCCTTCTTTCTCCTGGGTGTACACACACACACACACACACACACACACACACACATTTTCTTTATCCATTAATCTGTGGATAGACACTTAGGTTGTTTCCATATTTTGGCTATTATGAATAATGCTGCAATGAACTTGGGAGATATCTCTTTAAGAGCCTGATTTCATTTCCTTTCAATATATAACCAGATATGGGACTACTGGATCATACGGTATTCTATTTTTTTAATTTTTTTGAGGAACCTCCAGGGGTGCCTGGGTGGCTCAGTTGGTTAAGCATCCAAGTTCCGTTCATGTCATGACCTCACAGTTCATGAGTTTGAGCTTCGCATTAGGCTCTCTGCTGTCAGCACAGAGTCTACTTCAGATCCTCGCCCGCCCCCCACCCCTTCCCCGCTCTCTCTCGCTCTCTCAAAAATAAATACACTCATTTTAATTTTTTTGAGGAACCTCCATTATCATTTTCTGTAGTAGCTGTACCAATTTACATTCCAACCAGTAGTGCAGAAGTGCTCCCTTTTCTCCATATCCTCGCCAACACTTGTTATTTCATGGCTAATAGCCATCCTAACAGGTATGAGGTGATATTCCACTGGAATGGAATATGCAAATGGTTTTGATTTGCATTTCCCTGATGATGAGTGATGCTGAGCTTATACTTGCTCATGCTCATGTACCTGTTGGCCATTTGTCTATCTTCTTTGGAAAAATGTCTATTTAGATCCTTTGTCCATTTCTTAATCATAGTATTTATTTATTTTTAATTTTACTATTGAGTTGCATGAGTTCCTTATATATGCCTTAACAGACAGATGTGTAAATATTTCTCCTATTCCATAGGCTGTCCTTTCTTTCTGCTGATCTTTAATTAATTCCTTGAGAGAGACAAGCTATGGTTTTAAGGTTTCAGAAAAGGGTGAAACTTGAATATGAATTTAGGGAGATGGCAGAGGATAGACAGGATAAGACTTCAAGAAAGACTTCACAGTTGGTTGTGATAAACCTTGGAACACAGGGTAACCTAAGAGGTGACTAAGAGGTTAGGGTGGAAACACTGATCATTAGTAAGGCTGAGATATGGAAAGATCCCCAGGTGTAATGGAGTATGTTTGCAACATCAAATGAACATATGGGGGAACAAAGGTGAAGATCGATGATAGTAACACAGCATGAAGCCCCACTCCAGGAGTCCGGCAAATATGCAAGTGAGGAGCTCTGGAGGATCTAAGCAGGGGAGTGAAAGCTAACCATGCAGTCATTTGCACAATAGTTTGCAAAGGGATAACTAGTAGAGGAGAAAAGTTAGATGGCTACTAGAATGTTCTAGGCAAGAAGGTAGGAGGCATCAGATTCAGGAAAGTAAAAGATGGGAAAGGAGAGAACCAAAAAGTTATTCTGACCCATCAAAAGCCTGCAACCAGGTGAGCCCAACGATGAGCCTTTATCTCTAACCCACAAGAGACAGAGATAAGAGCCAGGCAGAACATGACCAGGTGAAACAGCTAATGCTCACAGAACTTCGACTGTGTTTCAGAAACAGTGCTTAGTACATTATATGCCTTATCTTATTTAAACTCTATATTAAGCCCTTCTGAGAGTTGTGCTTTATAATCAACAATTCACAAATGAAAAAACACAGGTTCACAGAAGTTAGATGACTCACCTGTGCTCAGAGAAGAGCTAGCAAAGAGGATGAATATCCCAACATTTATTAATTAGAATAGCACCTATTTTCTGGGCACTCTGGGAAACAATGGTGAACACAGAGACACGGTCCCTGCCACTGTATTCAAACTCAGACCTGAATCCTAAGCTCTTCCCTTTCTTCCTTCCACCACTGATTTACACTCAGAAAAGAGGTCCCTGTTCCGACTCAGTTACAGCATTTGACTACTGCCATGTTGTACCTACACTGCTGATATTAAACCTAATTTTTATTTTTTTGAACTCATTATTACTTGGCTGAAGAAGGTTTTCACTTTTTCTTTTAAAATGTTGATAATCACAGGAAGCTACAATACTTTGTGTGCTACTGCTCATTATTTACATTTTAAGTGAGAAAAGCTGATGCCAACTCTCGGATCAATGTAAAGGATCAGTTTACATCAAAACTTGGGCCTTTGCATTCTTGCAGTACTGCCATTCCTGAATGAAAACAATTACTTTAGATTCAAATAACCTGCCAGATGTCAAAGTGCAAAGTACCACAGTCTAATTTATACCAAGGTACTTAATTAACTTGAACAGATGACACTAGAAAGACAAATCCATCAATAATTTGCATATCTTTTGTCCTCAGGATATTAAGAATTGAAATATACATGGAATTCTATGACAATTAAAAAATATTTCTTCATTCACTTAATAAATATTTACTGTGTACCAAGCCTGAGGCAACATTATAAATGTGAGAGATACCGAAATTACTATAGCAGACTGTTTCCAGGTGTTTCAATGTGGTACAGCATAAGACACAGGGAACACAAACATTAATTCTAGTTTAGCGCATGTGGTTGTTGGAAGGCAATTCTGAATGATTCTCTTGCATTTATGCATGTATTGTGAGTGAAGCACAGGCTGTCCTTTGTTCTGAACTTTCTTTTCAAGGATGCTTCTACAGCAAACAGCTTGGGGATGACACACTGGTGTCTCTCTTTGGAATAAAGGGCAGTTTTGCTTGTAATCCTGGAAGACACAGTGTCTCTTTACAGAGCAAAGGATAGGCACGCTTACTGTCTAGAATAATGATTTGTCCCTCAAGAACAAAAACCAGACATGTTTCCTACCCATTTTGAAAGATTTGGGTTTCCTGGACTCAACAATCCTCTCCCATAACGTAGTTCATTTTGTGTGCAGTAACGGGAAGCTGGCCCTCTTCGTTTCACCTGCGAGAACTGAGGCTCAGGGAAAATGTGCAAATAAGCTGAGACTCACAGACTGTGGTTGCTATGAGTATTAAACTTTCCTTTATCTCTAACTTTGGAGTCTTGTACCTTCTACCAGCATCTAGTCGTAGGCTGCCTTGCTAGTATGGTAAAATCTCAGTATTGATAGTTTTTTTTTAATATATTTAAAGTGTACAATGTAATGATTTGATACATGTATCTATTGTGAAAGGATTTCCAACAACAAGTTAATTGACACATCTAAACATCACATATTTCCCTCTTTTTTATTTTATGAGAACACTTAACTTCCATACTGGCTTAGCAAATGTCAATTATATAACACAGTATTATTATTTTTAATAAACTTTGTCAAATTGGTTTCTATACAGCACCCAGTGCTCATCCCCAAAAGTGCCCTCCTCCTCCATGCCCATCATCCACTTTCCCTTCTCCCGCACCCCCAACACCCTTCAGTTTGTGCTCACTTTCAACAATAGCCAAATTATGCAAAGAGCCTAAATGTCCATCAACTAATGAGTGGAAAAAGAAGATGTGGTTTATCTATACAATGGAATACTACTTGGCAATGAGAAAGAATGAAATCTGGCCATTTGCAGCAACGTGGATGGAACTGGAGGGTATTATGCTAAGTGAAATAAGTCAGTCAGAGAAAGACAGATACCATATGTTTTCATTCATATGTGGATCCTGAGACTTAACAGAGGACTATGGGGGAGGGGAAAGGGAAAAATAAAAAGGTTACAAAGAGGGAGGGAAGCAAACCATAAGAGACTCTCTTTTATTTTAATATAGTTTACTTTCAAGTTGGTTTCCATATAACACCCAGTGCTCATCCCAACAAGTGCCCTCCCTGTGTCCATCACCCATTTTCCCTTCTCTCCCACCCCCCATTAACCTTCAGTTCATTCTCAGTATTTAAGAGTCTGTCCCACATATGAATGAAAACATGGTATCTGTCTTTCTCTGCCTGACTTATTTCACATAGCCTAATACCCTTGAGTTCCATCCACGTTGCTATAAATGGCCAGATTTCATTCTTTCTCATTGCCATGTAGTATTCCATTGTATAGATAAACCACAATATAAAAGATTCTTAAATACTGAGAATAAACTCTGTCTTGACAGTTCTTGACAGCAGGTGGTTGCAAAAATGGCAATAAAGTTATTCCCTTTCTGCATCTATGCCCTTTGGTATACACTCTCTTTACATTGACTCTGGGCTTAGCCATGGGACTTTCTTGGCCAATGGGACATCAGAAAACATGACACAAAGAGAAAACTGAAAAGTTCCTATACATTGAGACTTACCCTCTTGCCGATTTTAGACCTTAGTTGTCATGTGAAAAAGCCCAGGCTAGCCTGTTTGTGAGAAATACATGTCCAGTGTTCCCTATAACCCCAGTCAAGAGCCTCACAATCACCAGACCTGTGAACAAGGCCAATTTAGGTCATCCAGCCTCCAGCCAACAATCCAGTTAACTGCTGATGTGAGAATGAATCCAGCATTGGTCAATACAGCTGACAAACCAGAGGAACTATTCAGCTTTTAGGTCTGGGGGTCACAAAAGCTAACAAAAGAGGCAGAGTACAATGCAAAAAACTACTTCTAGTATAATATCTATATTACAAATTCCACAGAGCTTGGTCTATGTCTAGTTAAATACTGTAACTCCATCACTCAACACTGTACCTAGAAAAGAGTTAAAAGTGCCAACTGTTCCAGCTTTGTTTTAGTTTCTCCATATGAACACTGATTACAAAGTCAATTTTCATCTCAAGAGCAGGTTGTGAGCTTGAAGGGGCAGTGGATGATTTTAGCAGTTCACATGGTTAAAGAAAAAAAGCATAGCTTTTTGTACTCAAGGAAACATGCTCCACTGTGTGAAAATCAGCTCTTCTACCTAATATCTGGCAGTCTTTGAGTGGGTTATTTAAACATACTGCACTTTGCTTTTCTTATCTGCATCACGGGAATAATGAGACTTTCTTCACGAACTTTGTAACATAGGTGTTATAAAGGAGGCACTCTCCATGTAACCTACCAGAGTCTCAGGGGCATTGTGGTAAAAGAGATGAAAGACTGGGGGTGGCATCAAACACTCTTCAAGGCCAGCAAGTAACATGCACTTGCTCACATGCTTTCTCTCTCTCTCTCTCTCTCCTTCTCTCTCTCATTCTCTCTCTCTCTCTCTCTCTCACACACACACACACACACAATCAAATTGTTTTCCAAAATTAAATTAAAAAGCCAACAAGCAGAGACCTAAGAGGAGAGAAGCTAAGTAATAAGAAGGGCTAAATTATGGTCTAAAGGAAGACAAAACTTATTACATTATATTATTATATAATGTGCACATGTTATATATTTATTTACTTTTTTTTAGTTTATTTATTTTGAGACAGAGAAAGTGGGAGCAAGGGAGGGGCAAAAAGAGAGAGAGAATTCCAAGCAGGCTCCACACTGTCAGCATGGAGCCTTACGTGGGGCTTGAACTCATGAACCTCAAGATTATGACCTGAGCCAAAACCAAGAGTTGGACACTTAACTGACTGAGCCACCCAGGTGCCCTCTCCTCCTTTTTTAAAATTTTTGAGACACACAGCGCGAGTGAACAAGGGGCAGAGAGGAATAGAGAGAGAGAGTCCCCTGAGGGGCAGAGACAGTGGGAGACAAAGAGGGAGCAAAAGAGACTCTTGAAGCAGGGATAGAGCTCACCCAATGTGGGGATCAAGCTCACAAACCCTGAGACCATGAATGACCTGAGTTGAAGTCAGATGCTTAACCAAATGAGCCACTCAGGTGCCCTATGTGTACTTATTATATAGAACCCAAAATATGTTGTTTGAAAAACTCCCTAAATGATATAACCTTTCCGGAAGATTAATGCCTGATGCTGTCGGTGTATAAAATGTAACACTATTTTAATGGAACTAAAAGGTCACTTTTCAGGGCACCTAGGTGGCTCAGTCGGTTGAGCACCCGACTTCAACTCAGGTTATGATCTCACGGTTTGTGGGTTCAAGCCTCACGTCAGGCTCTGTGCTGACAGCTCAGAGCCTGGAGCCTGTCTTCGGATTCTGTGTCTCCGTCTTTCTCTGACCCTCCCCTGTTCATGCGGTGTCTCTCTCTGTGTATCAAAAATAAATAAAACATTAAAAAAATTTTTAAATAAAAAATAAAAGGTCACTTTTTAGATATTCTGCTATATATATATTTAGATACATTTCGAGTATCCCTCTTGATCTTCTATATTACTGAGTTTCATCACATTTAAAATCCTTTATAAAAAAAGACTTTCTTTTATGATTTGGCATTTTTGAAAATTTTTTACTTGCCGGTTGGCAACTGAGTGCAGATGATATTGTCTCTTAAACATTAAAACCAAGATTATTATTGGAATTATACAAATCAAACCAACAAATTGCCTATAGGCCTAAATTGGTTTCTATAGCACTTTGAGACCTTGGCAAGAGAAACAAAAAATTTCACAATTAATTTCTATTCTCAATTCTATGAAATATGCATATAAAGTCCTTTTTCTACCATTTAAATCATAGGAAGCACTAAATAAGTGGCATTTAGTTAGCTATAGCCATACTGTATATTTTAATCTTCAAAAAAGCAATAAACACAAATTGACATGGATGGAGCTAGAGAGTACAACGCTAAGTAAAATAAGTCAGTCAGAGAAAGACAATGCTATTAGTATATGGTTTAACTCATATGGGGAATATAAAAAACAAAACAAACAATCATGGCGTGGGGGGCGGGGGGGAGAGACACACACACACACAAACTAAGAAACAGACCTTAACTCTCAAGTACAAACTGATGGTTACCAGAGGGGAGGTGGGTAGCAGGCAGGGATGGATTAAATAGGTGATAGGGATTAAGGAGCGTACTTGTGATGAACACCTAGTAATGTACGTAAGTGTTGAATCACTATATTTTACACCTGAAACCAGTATTACACTGTATGTTAACTATACTGGAAACAATAAAATAAAGCAACAAACACCACCGTATCTCATAAGCCACTGAAAATCACACTCTAAAGTTCTACTAAACAAGACTACAGACCTTCAGCAACACACACTTATCAATCAACCATAAACGTCCACTAGGCCAACTGTATCTGTCTCTGGAGCAAACAGTTAGAAAGCATTAAGACCAGAACATGCATAGAAAATAAAAAATCAGAAACACCACACAGATTTACGAACATTTTAAATTTTAACAAATTGTTTTATAGATTGTCCTTCTGACCCTGGATCTAGATACACCCTATCCCCCAGTTCACACTGCATAATGGTGCACTACAGTGCCACACTGCCTTATGGTGGTAAAGTATCAAACACCCCTCAGCTCAGAAGCCAAAGAGAGGTCTGCTCTCCACTAGAGGGACATCCAGGTGACCAGGCCAGGGAGGATCCTACTGGAACCCCAACCTCATTCTGCCCAGGAACGGCCCCCAACATTCACAACTCTGGTCATCTGACTGATGGATTAAGGACAGTTCAGGAAACTGTTTAACAAACTACCCCAACTTACCCGGAAATAGTCGCTGCATGCTGCGAGGACTGCCTTGTGAGCATGGAATTTCTGTTCCTCGGCAATCAGGGTGACATCGCAGAGGATGCCGTCACTTCTCTGTTGATTCAGCGCTGCCAAGACACTATCATTGTGAGATTCCGAGTGGCAGAGCCTCTGGCCTGTCAGCATTTCTTGAATACTACAAAAGAGAGCAATCGTGTCAACATGCTTCCTCTCCCCAGCCCCTGCTGCCCCTGGTACCCCCTCACTCCTTCACCACCCCCATAGGGAGCGCAGATCCCAGCACACCACGGGAATGTGTCCTTCGCGTTTCCGTTTCCCTCCATTCTACTATTCCTCTGCTCTCCTTTTCTCTAATTCTCTCTTTTCCTCACCCCCTCAGGGTGTCTTTCTCTTTCATACTAGTGCTTCTCTTTCTAGATCTGTGGGGTTTTGTGTGTCCATCTGTGTCTGTATAAGGCCCATGCCTGTGGCCCTGTGAGCCTCTGATTCTGGCCTCTGTCCCCTCTGAGTGCACAGCTTTCTCTGGATGTGTGTATATATGTGACTCTCTCCTCTCTGTGACCCCCTTCCTGAGTCTCTGATTCCTTCTCTAGCTTTGTACCACCCATGAGGGATTGGTGCAAGCTTAGCACATGATCACCACCATCCACTGATCTAGCACAGAATCCACAGGACCTACAAGACTCATCAGAGATACAGGAAGTTACTAAGTCTCCACAGAGGTCATGATACTATAATAAAAAATAAAACAAAACTGACTAAATGTTGATCAGAGACAAAAGGGATGCCACTGACTATTCCATGTAAACGGCAATGAATAAACAGCAAATGACTATTAAACTTGGGAAATCATGTATAATGGGGAATATCAAAAAAATCATAATAAGTGAAAAAAGAATCTAAGGTTGAAAATAAAAGATATCTATATTATCAGCCATCAATCTCTTTATGTGGTCATTGTAATAGATTTAGAAATGACCATACAGTTTTATTTGCTGTTCTAGTTTTTTGAAACTGCTAAATTTACTCATTGTGAAAGTTAGTCCTTCACTCCTTACCCTATTTTAAAATATTCATCCTATATCCTTTTAGAACTCATAGGTCCGGGGCACCAGGGTAGCTCAGTCAGTTGAGCCTCTGACTTCTGCTCAGGTCATGATCTCACAGTTTGTGAGTTTAAGCCCTGTGTAGGGCTCTGTGCTTACAGCTCAGAGGCTGGAACCTGCTTCAGATTCTTTGTCTTCCTCTTTCTCTGCTCCTTCCCCATTTGTGCCCTGACTCTCTCTCTCACTCTCAAAAATATAAAACAAACAAAAAACTCCTAGGTGAAACCCCAGATCTTCCCAAAATAACATGGAAGTAATGCCATACATTGAATATGTAGACACCTCTGAACAATTCTAGCCTAGATCTATGAATACAGTCTCTGCTGTGCTCTAATATCTCAGAACTGGCATCGGACCAGGATGGGCTAGGGGCACCAGTCACAAGTTACTCCCAGAATGAGAACAAGGGCCATCAATCCCTGTTTCTGGCCTTCAGACTCCTCTTGAAGCTGAGTGAAGATACCGTGGGGATGACTGAGGATCGTCTCTCCTATCCTGACAATTGCTGCATCCAATTCTTCCTTCCAAATGTGAAAGAACGGCTCAGGGAAGCCGGGGAGTCACCCCTGGCCTAGTGTGCATGCTAAGTTGAGTTAACAAAGCTCTGCCCAGCCTGCGGTGCCAGCTGGCTGGTAAACCGCAGGTCAACACAGACCGCACCGCTTCAAGGTGAACCAAATGCTCCCCATGAAATGCAGAGTACAGCTTGTAAGCTTTATTGGACATTTCTGACTGGGGAGCCTCAGAAACATCAGAACTTCTGAAAGAAAAAAAAAACTTGACAGGAGGTGATGATATAGGAAGTTCTCGTGGGAAGGTGGGAGGATTATTTTCAGTTGAAATGCAGCAGTGAGTTTTGAAATGGTTACTGTCACCGAATCTTCATCTAGCAGCTCTAGCTATCGGCAGACATTTAAAGTCAGTAACTGAAAACCACATTCAGAAGCCTAAGTAACTTAACACAAATTTCTATGCAAAGCCTAGAATGGAGATGAATTAGCATTACTCAATTAAAGAAATGAGGAAATACAATAGTGATAGAAATATTACATCAGCTGAAGTAAAGCTTTAGGATAATTTTTGAAAAATCTTTCCTTAAAGGATGACATTTTTATGCATTTTACAGTCTTCCTATGTTCCGTGAATGGTTCTTAGTGATTTATAATTATTAATTCACTTAATCATCATAACAACCCTAGGAGACAGGCACTATTATTAACTCTATTCTACAGATGAGAAAACCAAGGTCCAAGATCATGCATTTTGAGAACCTATTGCCAAAAACGCAATGATGTAATTCAGCCTCCTGCTTAAAAAACAAGATAAAGATAAAACAAAACAATACAAAACAACAAGGTGCGAAGATCTAAAAAAAACCTGTAACTGCAGGGGTAAAAAGTCACAAAGCCTATCCTAACTTTATATTTATATTATGCATAGTTATCTTAAAATCAAAGCTGCCTTTTAAAAAGAATACACATGAAGATAATAACATGAAATAGTGATAAGAAATATCTAAAATCAGGCTTCAAAAATATTTACCTTTGCACTGCAACTAAGATAAATTTGGGGATAGAAAAACAGATTCCAATTACTACTTATTTAAAATACTCATAGACCATTTATTTGATACATTCATTTCTCTCTTTTAATATCACCTAAAATGCTAAGTAAATGTATTTTAATATTTCATTTGTATAACAGTAGAATATGTAAAAATAATTGCCTTCAAGTGTTTCCTTACTCATTTCCCAAATGTAGTGCCACAATTTATGTCCTTATCAAGACTGAATCAGTATTTGCATTTCAGATATCTATTGACAGTGAATACATCTTGCCAGGGAAAGAGCAGCTGTAAACCGAAATTTGGCAAAGGATAAAGGGCTCAGCTCTGAAACAATGGTGATGCTGCATAATTTCACAGGATCATTCAGCTGGGCTTGAAATACTCAAGCTTAAAGAAAACAACATGCTAAATATTTAAAGCAACACTTGGCACAAGATTCCAAATATTTTGGAACCAATATGTTAGGAATCTTTAAAAGCAGAAACAAATACTCCAACATTTGGCAAGAAATAAAGGCCTATTAATCAACAAGTCTTTATTGTATTCTGAAAGTAACTTCCCACTCAACTCTCAGATATGAACCTGCAAGAGACTTCAACCCTCTAAATGTTAAGGCACGAATGGCCATAGAACACAGCTGGAAAGAGGCAGGCCCTTCTGATGAAGTCAATAATCATTAACAAGGAAGGAGGTGAATCAGAGACCATAAAGTACCAGGTCTGAATTAAGACGGGGAGCAGATATATGCTTGCAAATGGCCACACTGACATCTATAATTTATATCAAGTTGGCCCACTAAGCTTCCCAACAATGCCCCTCCATTATGTGGGAAAACAATGAAGAAGGAAGGAAAAGAATATTCCCAAAACTTTCTAAATTACTGGGGGGAAAAAACAAAACATGAGACATATTTCAAGGTCTTCCGTGGAAGCAACGTTGCCACCTTAAAACTCACAGGTAAATGCAGAAGGTGACCTGGATTCTCCAGGGCAGCCCCAAAAGTCTTTCCTCTAGAAAGACAGAGGATCCCCTAGAACTACACTGTCCAATACAACAGCCACGAGCTACAGGCAGTTACTGACCACTGGAAATGTGGGTAGTCCAAACTGAGGTGTGTTGTAAGTGTAAAATGCTCTCGATGTCAGGTGTAGTATGAAAAAAGAATGCAAAATATCTCATCAATATTTTTTTTAAATGTTTTATTTCTAGGAGAGAGAGAGAGAGAGACAGTGTGAGCAGGGGAGGGTCAGAGAGAGGGAGTCACAGACTGAAACAGGCTCCAGGCTCTGAGCTGACAGTCAGCACAGAGCCCAACGCGGGGCTCGAACCCACGAACCGCGAGATCATGACCTAAGCAAAAGTCAGACGCTTAACCGACTAAGCCACCCAGGAGCCCCTCTCATCAATATTTTTATACTGATTACACATTGATACAATAATACTTGGGGTATACTGATTTAAAATATACTAACTATATTTATTTTACCTGTTTCTTTTTACTTCTTTTAAATGTAACTACTTGAGAATTTTAATTATATATATGGTTCGCCATATGTTCCTCTTGGACAGCGTACAAGTTCCCAGGGGACATGTCCCTCATTCCTTTCAACCTGAATTCTGTAAGTTCTACATGGCACAGCCTCTGCAGGCACAACACGGGAAACCCCCACACTCTCTGAGAGGCAGACTGCTCCTTCGTGATGACAGGATGCGACCGTTTGATTGGCCATATGTCAGCATTCAGTAACAGATAAATAAATGAGGTCTCACAGCACAGGACTATTCATGACATCAAGTCTGTAATGATCATTCTAGATTTGACAGCAAAAACTAGAAATCAAATGCCGAACAGGATGCTGATAACATGGCACACCTACTCAGAGTGAAGCTCTACCATAGTGCAAATCACGATTTGTAGTTGATAGTGTTAACATGTTTGATCAGAGAACTCTCACTGGGTCTCATTTTCATAAAGTAAATTTCGACTGAGTTTACTAAGTTTTTAAGATGTAAATTCCACAACAGCTATCTGGTTTTTAAACATTTGCATTTCAAATTTTAAAATTCAAGTCAATTTCTCTATCAGCGCTTACCTCCTATTTAGATATACAAAAGATATGCAAGTAGTTTTCAAGTGAGGCTACCAATAAGATATCGCAAGCAGTCATGAGGCATAAAGAGTTTCATTTCTTAAACAGACTACACAAAAAAGAAACAACTGGACCAAAAAAACTAACAGTACTAGAATTATTCATGACTACCTCAATTCAGTCTATTGATGAATTATCAGGTGAGTACCCTAATCACTTTAATTCCATGGTCAAAATATTTCTATGCAAATTAAATACATTAATATTAAAACAGCCCTATTAATTTAAGTGAGCGGGCTATTAATAACTCCATAATGGAATTTAATTTTCTTGTTTATACAACACTTTATAATTTGTAAATACTTTAAAATGAATGCTAAAACAATCATGATTATTAGAAGAATGTTGAGAGTGTTTTGAGAATACATATCACGCACCCCAAAGCGACTGCTTTAAAGGGTGAACAGTCATAATTACCATAAATATAGTTTTCTGATTCTTTTTTAAATCATAAGAAGTATTCCTTATTTTAGATATGCCAAATTAAAAAAAAAAAAGATAGTAAGTAGTATCATTCAGAGAACCATGAGATGTATCTAGGTTTGACCCATAAATAGATCACAGTGGTTAAACCATGTGCTAGGACACTAAACTCACACACACTCTAGCTGGTTTACTTAATTCCTTCAAATATGTGTTGAGCCTTGCTCCGCACTCAGCCCTGGGATGTGCAGGGTGACTATTTCGGGGCTCACTACACCAAACAAGGAAGCATCCTACAGGGCCAACCTCAGGCAGCGTTCAGACGGCATTCTCCAGCTGGGTTCCTCAGGATCTCAGCCTTAGCAGTTTGCAAGCATTCCAGCTGAATAAAGAGACAAGAAAGAAAAGCACAGTGAGCTAAAGGCAAAAAAAAAAAAAAAGAAAAGAAAAAGTACACTCTGGGCCTTCATGATGTGAATGCTTTAGAACCCCAGGAGCACCTAGGGGAGTTTTATAGTCCAGATTCAACATTTTGAGTGAATGCTCTTTAATAAGTAATGGTCTGGCATGTTTTTTTATGTTTTTTCCCCCCATTGGAATTTCAGGAAAATGTGTCTGAAAACCAGTAATAGCTAAATTAAGAGTTACAGTACATCAGATGGCCAAAGGGAAAAATCAAAATTTAATAAAATAAAGCTACAAAAGGTCTAAACCACAAATACTAGTTGATTTGTCCTTTACAGAAATTTTACTTTTCTTCCAAACATGAATATTAGTGAAATTAAGTTAAAATCGAGTATGTCTCGGCTAAGTATCTACTGAAAGATAATTTTCTATCAAGGAGAAGATTTCTTTTTTTTTTCTATTTTGCCTACTTGTTTTATTTTATTTTATTTTTTTTTATCAAGGAGAAGATTTCTGAAAAACTGATGAAAAAACTACATCTAGAGAGTGAAAATTACTAGGAAATGGAAAACAGATTCTTACAGCAGCTTTAGGATTAGCACTTGGAAATATACAATAGAATGAAGTTGTCAGGCTTGAAATAGTTCCTTGGTTATATACTCATTTAATCCCACCCTCCCCCCTACCCTGTGACCACCCTCCCACACTTTGTTCTCAATCGCTGATATGACTCTAAACAGACAAGTAAATTATCTGAATAGTCTGGGACGTGGTCCATGACTACACTTTATAACTCTCATTAGAGGGTCTAGCTCCTGTTTTCTAATATATTCAAGTTGTAAAATTAATTCCAATCTGGATCATCTTAAACAGGCTCCCTTCTGTCTCAATTTTATTTTGAAAAGTGATAACAGGGTAAAAATATCAAACTGCACCTATTTATGCTGATTTGTATAAAAGAGGGAGCTATGATTTCCAACCTAACTAAAATATAGTATTTGTTATATTATATACAAACCTACAGTTGGTATGGCTGTATAGTAATTCATGTGGATATATCATAATTTCTTTAAATATTCCATTGTTCCTGAACATCAAGTTGTTTTGAACATTTTCATACAATTATAATTTTTTACTTCTGGGTTTCTTTAATTATTGAAAATAGAATGTCTAGACTTTCATTTATTTCTAATTTAAGTTTTGACAAACCTAAAAATGAGCATCATTTTCAACTGATCCAGTATGAGCAGGACAGAGGCTAAGAATAATTCAAGGCATATTGTTTAATTAGCTGAAGATTTTCCTAGCAACCTATCACTGCTACCGTTTCTCTCCAGAATCTAGGTTATAAACTCCAGGCTCTTACAGGCTAATGCAAACAGTAACGGAGATGGACACTTGAGCTTTACAATGGCAAAAGAACCTTTATTATTACAGCGAGGGGGGGAAAATCCTTAATTTTCTGACAGTCTTATAAATGCTCCCAATAATGAGACAAATGGAGAACAAGAATCTTAAAAGTTAAAAGAATCCAAAATTAAAGGACACATTTAACTTGATATTTTTCAGATTCCAAACATAATTAAAAATCATAAGATAAATTAAATTCCCTTGCTGTTTGGAGACCAACTCACTAAATTAGCTCTCCTCAGAAATTATCTAATTAGAATATGCTATACGCTACAAAGTTTAGTGAAATGGATACCATTTTAAAGGTGAATTAAAATGACCTATATAATTCATTCTTGAACCTTAACTGTGATACATGCCATGGGTTCTAAGCAGTTTCCTCATGTAAAAATAGTAACACCTACCTCATAGTGTTGATGTGAGGATTAAACAAATTGCAATTCTCAGAAACTACCTGTCCCATGATGTTAGCTGTTATTATTATTGTTGTTGTTTCATTGTTACTTATGATTATTGTTTTAAAACAGCAGAGAACTTGGCTCATCCTGTGTAATCATGGAAGGAAAGGGACTTCCCTGAGGATAGATATCCAAGTTGATCTCTAAAAGATAATTATTACCTGGGGGAGGGGTGGGAGGAAGAGTGGTTGGGAGGTACCCTGGGCAGAGTCAAAAGCCTGTGCAAAGGTCCTAAGGCAGAGAACAGCAGGGCCTATTAGAGGCCAAAGGGTAGACCACACAAGCAGTATTAAGAATATGGGTCTCAGGGTGCCTGGCTGGCTCAGTGAGGGGAGCATGTGACTCTTGATCTCAGGGTCATTAGTTTGAGCCCCATGTTGGGTGGAGAGATTACTTAAAAAAAAGAGAGAGAATATTGGTCTGTATCCCAAAATCAGTGGGAGTCCACAGAAGGTTTTAAATAGAGAGACTTGCATGATGAGATCTGCATTTTAGAAAGATCTCTCAGGCTGTGGTTTGAAGTTTATTGGAAAGAGGCCAGAGTTCCCAAAGGAACAAAGGGAATTTCCAACTCTTTGGCTGACCCTGTAATGGTAATCACCATTCAATTTCAAGCAACCAGCCTTTTCCTAACATCAAAACCCCTCTGTTTCCTGTCTGAGGGATGGCATCTACTTGTCCTCATTAGGTATTATCCTGACCAACCAGGCCAAGTACTTGTCCCCCGGGTCTTATACATGGTTAGTACTAACTCATTAGTTAGTTGACACTGAATTCTCTGTTCAGGTGGGTTCAACTCTCCCCTTCAGTGGTTGATAAGTTCAATAACGGTGTCTAAGGAGAAATCTTAAGGAGGGAGAAAGAGAGACTGAGAGTCAAGTTCCCCAACTCACTCGACCCCAAGTAGTCTCCTCACATGCATGAACTTGGTATTTTTGTAGAGTGCACACCTGGTATTGTACCTGCCGGGTCTCCCACAAGGTTCTGTTGGCAATCAACCACCTCCCATCACCAGGTCTTACCTGACTGGTCTAAGAATCTGGACCTAATGCAAGCTAAGCCAACCAGAGCCCTTCTCTGAGA
Source organism: Hyaena hyaena (assembly GCF_003009895.1). NCBI lineage: Eukaryota > Metazoa > Chordata > Mammalia > Carnivora > Hyaenidae > Hyaena > Hyaena hyaena. Next base: position 300,640 of record NW_024081522.1, on the reverse strand, counting down.
TTTGGAATTGGAATCACCAGTCTCCAGATCAACTGGACTGCTTACTTGCAAAGAGAAAACAATACAGGAAATGATGTTTGTGGATTTTTTATGCTAATCCTATCTCTACTTAAAATTTTGATATTTTGGGGCACCTGGGTGGCTTAGTCGGTTAAGCGTCCGACTTTCGCTTAGGTCATGATCTCGCGGTTTGTGGGTTCGAGCCCCGCGTCAGGCTCTGTGCTGACTGCCGGCTCAGAGCCTGGAGCCTGTTTCAGTCTGTGACTCCCTCTCTCTCTGACCCTCCCCTGCTTGCGCTGTCTCTCTCTCCTAAAAGTAAATAAAACATAAAAAAATAAAAATAAAAATAAAATAAAATTTTGATATTTTGTTTATCATCAGCTTGAAATATTACATTAAAATATTTATTTTGAGAAGATGTGGTATATGTATACAAAGGAATATTACTCAGCCATAAAAATAATGAAATCTTGCCTTTTGCAATGATGTAGATGGAGCCAGGGAGTATTATGCTAAGTGAAATAAGTCAGTCAGAGAAAGACAAATACCAACTGAAGGGCTTATTAATTTCAACCATCAGATTATATCAAGTTAATATGTCTTTTCTTTTTAAGTTTATTTATTTACTTTGAAGGGGAGGGGCAGAGAGAGAGAGAGAAAGAGAATCTCAAGCAGGGCTCCCCACTGTCAGTGAAGAGCCCAATCTGAGGCTCGATCCCATGAACCATGAGATCATGACCTGAGCTGATATCAAGAGTCAGACTTTTAACCAACTGAGATATGCATGCACCCCTCAAATTAATATGTCTTAAAATGAGGGGTGCATGGGTGGTTCAGTCTGTTAACCATTCAGCTTCGGTTCAGGTCACAGTTTCATCTCACAGTTTGTAAGTTCGAGTCCCGCAACTGGCTGGCTGCTGTCAGCATGGAGCCAACTACAGATCCTCTGTCCCCCTCTCTCTCTGCCTCTCTCTCACTCTCTCTTTCTCAAAAATAAATAATTAAACATTAAAAATATATATATATATATAAGTAAATGTTACTTGGAAGCATAAAATAATTAGAATACATGCAACAGTCCCAATCATTATTTTATTTATGTATTACATATGGTGATAATTTATCTTTAATTCTTATTATTTCATAAATTGAAATATTTCATATTTCTAAAACCAGTAAATTAGTATACTTTTCACACCAGTACATCACTGTATGGTGTCTAAAAAATGACATTAGAAATCCCTTTAGTCTAAAAGACAAACATTTAAGACTACCCCACTAGCATACTTTCCTACATGGAATATTCACCCCTGAAGTTTAACAAGGATGCTTGTTCCCTTTCAGAGAGTAAAGATAACTAATCTCTCCCAGCAATAAAAAGAAGTGAGATGATCTAATTGTAATAGAAAAAAAGCTTCAATGTGTGATTAGTTTAACACGTAAATAAAAATTTAGCTCCAAAGAACAAAATTGCCCCATTTTTACAAAACCCTTTTAGTATATAAAAGACTTATGGAACATATTCCTGAGATCATAACCTTAAGACCTTTCTATTAAACAATCGCAATGATGTTTTAATTAAAAGTAATTTGAAATAGGGACACCTGGGTGGCTCAGTCCATTAAGTGTCCAACTCTGGATTTCAGCTCAGGTTATGGTCTTACAGTCCATGAGATCAAGCCCTGTGTCAGCTGTCAGCACAGAACCACTTAGGGTTTTCTCTCTCCCTCTTTCCCATCCTCCCATCTCAAAATAAATAAATAAACTTAAAAAAAAAATTCACAGGTGTCTGGTTGGCTTAGTCACTTTAGCATCCAACTCTTGGTTTTGGCTCAGGTCATGATCTTACAATTGTGAGATTAAGCCCTACACCAGGCTCCATGGGGACAGCAAAGAACCTGCTTGGGATTCTCTCTTTCCCTCTCTCTCTCTCTCTCTCTCTCTGCTCCTCCCATGAATGTATGTGCTCTCTCTCTCAAATGATAAATTTTAAAAAATAAATAATAACTCAAAACAATAACCATTTTACCTACTATCATGAGTCAAAAGCTTTCTCTGACTGCTATTATACTAAGAAGTACTTTACAAGCATGACCTCATTTAATCCTCACAATAACTTTATGTGGATGATATTATTATTGTGACTTTACTGACAAGAAACCTAGGGTGTAAGTAACTCACCAAAAGTGACAGGACTGGAGAGGAATTGAGAGAGTCAGGGATCAAAACCTAGTCTCATTGATTCTAAAGCTTGTATTCCTAATTATACTGCTCCACTCCCAAACCTTATTAAAAAAAATCACAAAACTACTTTTAATAGATATATCTAAAATCAAAATGTACAGATTAAATGGAAATTATAGAAGACATATAATCAGTAAATTCTTCTTAACAACATAAGATATAACTATGCATATAATGATAAAAAGAGTTATAATGCTATGAGAGGGGGATAAGAGTTAAATATCTCTTGCAGATGGATCTCACCTAAGGTTGCCAGGATACACAACCAGTATAAGCTGGCCCAGCACAATAATCCCAGATAAATAGATATTGACAATGGGAGAGAGCAAAGTCTTTAAATTATGGAACACACTGAATCATCCATTGTTTTCAATATGCTGACAGACATGTAACCACGTCTCAAATGGTTGGGAAAGGAGAGCCAATATCCATGAAATCTATGAAAGCGCATTCATGCAGCAAAGTTTCCAGGTCTTCTGTACTATTTAACATTTTACACATTTGAAAGCATCTAGTAGAGTGCTTGGTACACGGTAGTGCTCAATCAACATTACTTTGGCTCTTCTTCCCCACCTCCTGAATGGAAATATCCTGGATGGAGGGCATGCTCTGCAAAGGCGTAGATAAGAGCACGGCTGGCAGTAAAACCGAACACGTTGGATGACACAGTCAGCCTCAGGTAGAATCTGACAAGATGAGGTTCACAGGACTCCAGAAATGTTCCTATATTTCATTAAAAATTAATTATCAGGGAGGAAGAAGTATAACTCAAGAGTCACATGAGATTAAGAAAAAACCCTAGGAATTTGTACAACTATGCAGAGTTGTCACAAGAGCATGAAACAGAAGACAATTCATTAATATTTTCAATACATAAAATATTTACACATCAATAAGAAAAAGATAAATAGCTTCATGGGAAATAAAGAACAAGGGAGCTTAAACAGGCAAATCACCAAAGTAGAGATATAAAGGAACAGTAAACATAAAAATGTTCTCTCTGGTTAGTAATAAAAATGTAAACAAATCAACAATAAGATGTCATTTCCTTCCAACTGCCTTGGCAAAGAATGACAATGGTTAACAGGAAAAAGGAAAATGATGTTTTTATACACACAGGTGAGTGTTTAAGTGGGTATTCATTCCAGGGGGCAATATGTAAATATGTATTAAAGGCCTTAAAAATGGGCAAAGCCTTTGATCTAGAACTTCCACATCTAAAAACCCACCCTATGGAAATAATCAGGTAAGTGTGCAAAGATATACGTTCAAGGAGGTTCACTGGAGTGTTGTTTATATGAGCAAACAATGGAAGCAATCTGTATGTTAGGAAATGAGTTAAATAGTGTATATCCTTCAATGGAGAACCAAGCAGTAACTTAAAATGATAATGTAGAGGGTGTCTGGATGGCTTAGTCAGTTGAGCATTTGACTTGATTTCCACTCATGTCCCAGGATCCCAGAATCATGGGGTTGGCATGGGGTTGGGCTCCAGTGAGCATGGAGCCTGCTTTAGATTCTCATTCATTCTCTCTCTCTCTCTCTCTCTCCCCTTTTCTCCCCTTCTCTCTTGCCTTCCCTCCCTCCCTCCCTCCTCCCTGCCCTTCTGCTCATGCTTTCTCACTTTAAAAAAATAAAAATAAAACGAAATGATGATGCAGATACTTATTTTTTTAATGTTAATTTATTTTTGAGAGAGAGACAGACAGACATACAGACAGAGCACGAGCAGGTGAGGGACAAAGAGAGAGGGAGACACAGAATCCAAAGCAGGCTCTAGCACAGAGCTGATGTGGAGCTTGAACCCATAAACCTCAAGATCATGACCTAAGCCAAAGTCAGACACTTAACCAACTGAGCTACCAGGCACCCCAATACATACTTATTAACATGAAAAAATACTTACATGTTATAAGAGAAAACCAAGTAATAAATCAATACATATTGTGTGATGCAAAACTGCTGTTGTAAAAATACATATTTTAGATATTAATAATGATTACTGTCATGTGCCATATTTTAAACTTTTGGTCATCCACATTTTCTAATGTTCCTACAATAAACATGAACTTTGACGTGCATAATTAAAAACAAGGGTAAACAAGTAAAGAAGGTTTCCATCTGTGTCCCCATCCAGTACTTACTAGACATAATAACTTTAGGGAAGTCAATGCATTCCAAGACACAGCTGCTTCATATATAAAATTGGGAAAATAATAAACGATACATATCAGGGCAAGAATGGGACTAAAACCTTTTAAAAGCAAAAGCACTCTGAAACTATAAAGCACTTGATAAACACTGGCTGTTATTACCAGCTCACAGAAAGTCCAATAAAAGACAACTCATCAAGAGATTAGGGGAAGAAACACTGATAGACTCTCAGGTGATGTGAGAAGAATAGGGGAAACACTGGTCTTCCCCACCTGCACAGGCCCTCTTGTGTGTGGCAATGCAGTTGTTCCTCAGGGCCACATTCAAGTTCAAGGGAGGCCATGGTTATGATGAACGTGGTAGCACTTAGCAAGTGTCCAGCATAGGAGGTGCTTTCCTTGCCTTCTTTAATTTATTAGGCACTTTACTCTTTTTTATGGATCAGAATACTAAGACATAAAGATGTCAGGAAATTTGCTGAAAGGTATACAACTGTGAAGTAGGAAAACCAGGTTTCCAAACCACCAGACCAGATCCAGAGGCCACATTCTTAACAATAACACTAAGCAGTAACACTAACAAAGGGAATATATTCCAGAACACAGTCATACCCTGAAGTGCTGAAGAGATCAAGACCAGTAGCTGAGAGCACAAAGTCCCAAGGCTGGAGTGCTATAGCAACATCACCTGCAATTCAAAATGAAGGAAATTTCCAATAATCTAAAATGGCCGAAGACTGAATAAGTTACTATGTGAGGTAGTATATCCATCACTGGAAGTAAAAAATGGGTCCATAACACATTTGAGGTTGCTCTGAAGCAAACAAAAATGGCCTTAGGCTTCCCTGATCCAGAGAAGCCACCAGCAGGGGATGAGGACCTGCAACCCCCACTGGCTGGTATGTCTCAAGGAGGTCCCTGCTATGGCTCAACTATGTCCCTGTCAAGGTTGCACATCCAAGTCCTAACCCCCATTCCCTTAGAGTGTGACTATGTTTAGAGATAAGGCCTTTAGCCAGGTAATGAAGGTAAAGCAAGGTTATATGGGTGAGCTCTAATGCAGTATGACCGGTGTCCTTATAAGGACACATGCAAGCACAGAGGAAACAAGCACGTGGGGACGCAGCAAGAAGAGGGCCATCTACAAGCCAAGGAAACAGGCCTCAGAAGAAACCAAAGCTGTCAACATCTTTATTTCCAACTTACAGCCTCCAGAACCAACAGAAAATAAGCTTCTGCCATTTATGCCCCCATGTCTGTGGGACTTTGTTAAGGCAGCATCTTTATTTCCAACTTACAGCCTCCAGAACCAACAGAAAATAAGCTTCTGCCATTTATGCCCCCATGTCTGTGGGACTTTGTTAAGGCAGCCCTAGCAGACTAATAATACAGCTCCCAAGGATGGGCATGGCCTACCCAGAGCAGGTCCTTGCCATCATTCTGCTCCATGGTGGAAATGAACCTTCTCCAGGCACTGCTGACTCCACCCATCGTCTTCTGAGCTTCTCTTCAGCTCACAGGCTGTGTTGTGCCCACAGACCCCCTGCCTCCAGGACTGGGACAGGGACAGCTCCTGCTCTGCTCAAAGGTGGGCCACAGGTAACTCTGAAAAACCATCCACCTCACAGACCCCTGGCCTGTGGCCAGCTGCCTGTCCTCTAGGGCTCCACAGGAGAACTAGGCTCCCCACTCTCACTTTTCTAGTCAGTGTTCACCTTTCTCCAGGTATAAAACCCACCACTCTTAGAGGAAAGTCCCTTCGGGGAGTTGCTCTGACTTCTATGCATTTGGTTTGTGTGTTCCACCAGAGGCTTCTCCTTCCCGGGTTTCATAAGTACCACAGAGGCCCAAGTACAGGGATGAAGGTCCAGGGTGTAGAAGTACTGACCACGTGCCTAAAACAACCTTCCAAAAGTCTGTTTCCAAGTATGTGCACCTGTATACTTTCTGCATAACTTCAGATAAGCATCTTCCTCAGGGGGGCTTCTACGAAGTTGCCTCCTATAGGTAACCCCACCAGTCTGTCACACAATGGCCACAAATGCCTGCACTCTTTCCAGTTCAGTTCTGTTCCCAGATCCACCCAGAGGGAAGGGAGAAACAACGTGTGGGGGGATGTGGAGGGGGGATGTGGAGACCCAGTTTCAGCCAAGACACCTGGGTACATGGTACTCATATGAATATAGGCAAAATCCTTCAGCCATCTGATTATCTCACTGCTCTGCTTAAAACTGTTGATATTAAGTCAAATTCCCTTCAATGGACCCATGCCAACATTTCCAGCACTGTGACCCACCACTTGACTTCTTGTTTCCTGGTCACAGTCATACAGATCTATTCATCCATGCTGAACTATTCTCTCTCTTCAGGGCACTGGTACCTGTCATGTTCTCTATCCAGGACTTTCTACTCCTCTGCTTTGCCTGGTTAGCTCCTATTCATCCTACAAATCTCAGATGTCACTTCACTTCCTCTGGGGAGCCTTCCCTGATCCTCCAGGTCTGAGTTAGTTACTCTTCTACACTCTCCAATAGCACCAATGCATCCATACCCACTACATAATCAGCACTACATACAATTACTTGTTTGGAGAGGCAGAATCTATTGCCTCAGCCTCATTTCTACCCATAGCCCCACCCCCACACAGTGAGCTCCTTAAGTGGGGTGACCATTCACCTTAGGGGTAATCACAGTTTTGCTCACTGACCTAGTATAATTACTAATTACACACCCAGTTGTCCTCTTTTGTTTCCTGATTTGGATGATAAATTATTTGGTCATCCTGTCTATATAGGCAGGATCCACATCAGTCTTGCTCCGTATCTTGAATCCCTTGGGACTACCACTATTCTCACAAAATTCCCCAAAGGAGAAAAAGTAAAAGCAGAGTGTATCTCCATTTTAGAATGAAGAACATGCGATCATGATGCTAGATTATGTGCATATATTGAATCACAATGCTTTGGCTTTTATTATGAAATTCATGCCCTAAGAAGAATAAAATGCTGCATGGAATATCCAAAATTTTTCTAGTAAGAAAGAGGATGAAGTATCTAGTCACCTCATGAATAGAGCTGGAGACCCTGGGAAGCAAACTGAACTACAATGTTTAAGGCGGCTCCCTGCATCACATTAGCACAGCCCTTTCCAGCTCTCACTTCAATTTAATTTCTAGCTCTATCACTCGTCTATGAATAGAAACATAAAATGCTTGGATCAATTACACCGTCTTGTCAAAATAACCTAACCGGCAATTATAACATCCTAAGGTACTTTTAAAAACTGTTGCCACAAAACCTTTTTATTAAAGAATTTCTTATAGCTCTTACACTACTCAAAATGAAGCCACTATCTGCTTCTTTATAGATGGCACAATGTAGATCTGGAGCATTTTCTAGTATACAAATTATTTGTATGATAAAAATAACATTATTGTATGGCAAAAATTAATCAGTGTGCCTCATTTACATAATCATTTTATTTCATTAGAAAATTCTCTATGAAGAAGTTCTTCATCAGACAGTAAAGGGACACTCTCTTCTGATTAATGATTGTCCTCTAACAAACAGAAAATATATAGTTTATAGTTCCCCAAACTATAATGTAGGCATAATCCAAACTCCATTTTCAAATGGAGAAAGCCTTACTGTTTAATTTTAAAACACAGAATCTTCACTCATTCAAGTGTTTACTAAAGGGTTAATATATTTCCAGGAATCACTGAACAAGATGTGATGGCAGACACAAAAGCATTAAAAATAGTCTCTGTCCTTCAAATAACTTACAAGATAAGATGTAACATCCACATTTGCAGTATCCTACCAATACAAGATATTTAGAATTTTCTTCTAATGAGAAATATACAATCTTTCCCTCATTTTAAATTGCTAAAACTGAGGTGTTACCTTAAATCAATATGTTCATTAATATACTACTATCCTTTTTCCCTTGAAAAGCTGATGTGTGTCTTACATCTGCAAGAAGCATTAGAACAGGGGAAGCACTATAGTCCAAGTGCCTACATTTTTTTAAATGATTACTTATTTTTGAAAGAGAAAGAGAGAGAAAAAGAGAACAGAGGAGGGGCAGAGAGAGGGAGACACAGAATCTGAAGCAGGCTCCCGGCTCTGAGCTGTTAGCACAGAGCCCAATGCACAGCTCGAACCCACAAACCATGAGATCATGAGCTGAGTGAAAGTCAGATGCTTAACCGACTAAGCCACCCAGGCACCCCTCCAAGCCTTAATAAGGAGGCTAGGAGTGCATGTACTCTTACATTTAATTACAATGACCTAGCAATGTAAGTATTAACTGGGTCCATTTTTCAGAAGCAAAAGCTGAAGTTCAGCAAGCTGAACTGCTTGAGGTTAAAAGAAAAAAAGGTGATTATGAAGCCAAGACTCGAATCCAGCTCTGTTACATCCTGCTGCACCACACTGCCTTCCCAAGGGCTAGATGGCTGCCAGTCAGAATGATGGAGGGAGGCTGCAACACGTGGGTGGCTCGGTGGGTTAAGCATCCAACTCTTTTGGCTCAGGTCATGATCTCACAGTTCATGAGATCAAGTCCCACTTTAGACTCTGCATTGTCAAGCCTGAATGGGATTCTCTCTCTCCCTCTCTCTCTGTCCCTCCCCTGCTCATGTGCACATACTCTCTCTCAAAACAAACAAGCATTAAAAGAAAAAAGAATGATGGAGGGAGGTGAAGCAGAGAAGTCCTGAAGGATGCAGAGAGAAAGGAGAAGGTTTTCTAAGATGAGAAATAAAGCACACCCAAAAATTTTGCCAGTTATACTTCTATAAAATCAGAACTGTACCAGCTTAAGAAAGAAACAGACATATATTCAATCTGCTATCTTTAACAGGAAGACTTTTAATAGAAAGTTCCACTTCTATACCCATTTAACCAATTACCGAATTGAGGTTTGAAGAAATTAAGAACTTCATGGAGATCACACAATCAGTATGGAAGCCCGGGTGAAAACCGAGGCAGTCCACCTACAGAACCGACCGTTTTTAACCAGCAAGCTGTCCTGTGTCTCCAGCTAGTACAAAAGTACAAATTAGACTCTATGCTCTTGGGTGTGTTGAACTTATCTGGAAAGCCTTTGATAAACACCCTAACTCTCTCAGACAAAATATTTGAACTTCCATGGAAACACAGACCTGACGAGGATGAATAACAAAGAACTGACTCTAACCATTCACTAACCATATTCCTAGTCTTGTCACAAGGTAACAAATGTTTCAGTATAACATTAAAATACCACTTACCATGCACCAGGAATCAAGGGCAAACAAGGAAGATTAAAATGACTTTGTAAAGCACAATTTCTGGGTGGTTTTTTTTTTTTTTAACATTACAAGTGATAAAAGTTATCACCTCTTAAACCATAATTTTCTTACAAGAAAATGTAAGAAGGATGTGGGCATGAAGCTGTTTCTTCAGCTGGGCTGAGCTACATATTAACTGACAACTGTGACTTATAGGGGGAGGGACCATGTTCCATTCATCTCTTTGTTCTAAGATCTTTATCCACAGAAGGCTTGCTAATAAGCTATTTACGTGAATTATTATTTTTAAATGTTTATATATTTTTGAAAGAGAGACAGAGAAAGTGCGAGCAGAGGAGGGGCAGAGAGAGGGAGACAGGATCTGAAGTGGGCTGTACACTGACAGCAGAGAGCCCAATGCAGGGCTCAAACTCACAAACTCTGAGATCATCACCTGGGCTGAAGTTGGACGCTCAACCAACTGAGCCACCCAGGTGCCCCATAATTTGGTTTTATTTCGGGAGTTAATGGTCTTTCAGCACAGATGCAGAAGTTCCAGATACCTCCAAAAACACTTTTCTCTGTCACTGAAAAGGCATCCTAAGTCTTTTACAGACTAGGTACATAATCCTAACAGTTTCAACATATAAAGACCCAACAGAAATCCAAATTTCATTTTCACTGAAAAATTACATCAGGGGCACCTGGATGGCTCAATGGGTCTGACACTTGGTTTCAGCTCAGGTCATGATCTCACGGTTTGCAGGTTTGAGTTCTGCATCCGACTCTGTGCTGACAGCTGTCACGATTCCTGAGAATTCTTTCATTCTCTCTCTCTCTCTCTCTCTCTCTCTCTCTCTCTCTCTCTCTCTCTCTCTCTCTCTCTCTCCCCCCCCTGCTTTCCCTCTATCTCTCTTTTTCTCAAAACAAACAAATAAATAATGGAATGGAATGGAATGGAATGGAATGGAATGGAATGGAAAGGAAAGGAAAGGAAAGGAAAGGAAAGGAAAGGAAAGGAAAGGAAAGGAAAGGAACATCACTTTAAAACTTTGACTTTCACAAAAACCCTGTGGCTGTGAGTCTTCAATATTAAGACAATATTCCATTGTCCTACTTTATACATGAGGGGATTCAGGACATACCACACCAAAATGTGGCACCTTGGAGTACTGAATATTACAAGCTGAAGCAAGCTGAGAAAGCACCTCCCCAGAAGCAGGTCATAAAACCCTGATATGAGAGGCACCCGCCCCCCACCCCATACACAGAGGAAAAGAACATCCACCCTTTTCTCCAAGATGCAGGAGGAATATGAACGATCAGCCCTGTTGTTTTTCCCACACTACTACACTTAGTTCAAACCATTTTTTATTCTATCACGTTTTTCCAAGAAATTTCTTTTTTCACCAAGCCTATCATAAAAGTGCTCAGATTTAATCACTTCTTTGGGACTTCAGTTCCTTATGAAACCTCCCATATCATGTAAAACTTAAGTTAAAATTTGTATGCTTTTATCTTGTGAATCTGTCTTTTGTTACAGGGATACAAAGATCTAGAACTCAGAAGGGTAGAGGAAAAATATATTTTTCTTCCCCTACGTATAGAATAACTAAGCAGCAAGATGAGGCACTTGAAATACTAAAATCAAAATTTTACACTCACCAAAGAGAACACAGAATATTGATCTGAACAAACAATTTTAAAGTCAATATATTTAATTCCAATTGTCAGTGGCAAACCATTTTACACAGTTTCTTGTCCTAATATCACTAAATCAACTAATATCACTAAAATACCTTTGAGAATTATCCAACTTACAGGAGAAACAAAAATAGGCATGTTGTACTTTCTGATTAACAATACAATTACACTGTGAAATACCTGTAAACAGTGCAAAATCATTAATCTCACTGGGGAACTCTGAAGATACTGTCTTATGAAATTATATAAGACATGTCATTAATAATTTACATAACCCTGTTATGATCCAGTCAAACAGAAGATATTAATATTTTTTTTAAAAAAGAAAAGTGAAATTTCTAAATTTCAACAAATTTGAAATGAGTCAACATTATATAAAAAGAGGGCAGCAACAATGGAAATGGACTCAGGGACTCTGGATCCAGGTTAATGAGTAACAATAACAAGTGTGGACAAATGTGACCAAGGGCAGAAACAGTGTAGCAGAAAGAGAAAACTGATAACCAGAGTGTCAGAGCTGGAGCTATGAAGACCCAATTCACATGAAGGGAAATGCATGAGGAGTTCTAGAATACTCATCCATCTGAAACTATTAACTCCCACTATGTGCCACTCCTTCCTCGAGGAGGCACAGTTTAAAACAAGACAATGTCCCTATTCTCATAGAACATATATTCCAGGGGGAAGAAAAAGCAAACAGGCAAACAAGAAAACAGTGGATAGCAACTGGGTGCTGCACTGAATGAAACAGCGTGATGTGACAGAATCAAAGAACATTCAGTTTGAACGGTCAGTAAAGCCTCTGAAGAAATGAAGTTAGATCTAAAATATCACTTGATTACACAAATGTCAGAATACTAAAGAATATTCCAAAGTCAGGGACAAGAAAGTTTTCCACATTATGTTTTGTGATTTGAGACATGTTTTGAATTGCTACATGACTTTTTGGCATGAGTCAGAAGAAGAGGAGGAGAGTGGAGTCTGTTTTCTTGGCTCAGTCAATAGGCTTGGGTGAGCTCGAGAGGTAGGAGGATGAATCTCAGAAGAGTGTGGGGGAGCTTGAGGGGAAAAAGGCTGTCAAATCCATCATGTTTGATATTTTACAATGACTGAAGTAGAATCCTTCCTTTATCAAAACTTGTTTCCCCGATGCACAAGAGCTAGGATCACATAATGTTGGGTTTCTTTATTTTCTAATGAAGACATATTGCCCTTTAGTGACATCCTAGCCATACACGGGATGTAGAGTATACAGTATTATATAGTATTTGCGAAAATAAAACCATCATGTTTATTTCATGAAGAAAGCATGCAAAAATTGTATCCTATGATTTCAACAACTATCACAGTAAAACAGGCTTACCTTCCTATATCACAAAAATTTTCTTCATAGCTCAGAAACTACCTCATGTCTTAGAATATTTTTAATCTATATGCCATTAAAAAAAAAAAAAAAACCCTTCGGTCTCACTGGAGAAGTTGCTAGGAATGTCACCTAGAGCAATCTACCAAGCAGAGAATATGAACCCAACCTCAAGTTTGAGGTATAAGGTGAAATAATTTTCCCAAGGTCACCAAGCTGGACAGTAGCAGAGCCAGGACTGGAACCTAGGGGAGCCTGACTAGAGTTTACATACATCATCATAGACTATGTTGCCTCTAGCATTAGCAACACAGAATAGCTGGACTCCAGGGATTTTTAAGAATGCAAAATCTCTTCCATAATTGCTTAGAAATTTCCAAGGCATCAGCTATAATAGTTTTCTGGTAAATATTCAACACAGCTATTTCTCTTTTGAACTCTGTAAACTCTAGCGTTGGGATCCAGAAAGGCATATAACATAAGGATAAGACTGCAAACGTTGTAGTCGAACTGTCTGGCTCCAACTCCCATCCCGCAAGAAATATGACCTTGGGCAAGTAAACCCCTCTGTGCCTAGTTTCCTCATTCTGTAAAAGGAAGTTAATAAGAGAATCTACCTTACCACACAGGAATGAGGGTGGGTTTAATGAATCAATATAAGTACTAAGAACAGTGCTATGAAAATAAAACATATCAAGGTGTTAGTTGTCGTCATCATGATGCCAAAGTGAAAAAGGGCTGCACACTTCAACCCTTCCTTATCTTCCATCTATGCTCCTGAACTACCATCATTCTAGGTACCGAGGTATAAGGTAAATCAAAGCCTCAAAGATGGTGATATATAACCCTGTAAAGATGCCTGGAAGATACTGCTCAGTACATTGACTATGCAGTGTTCTATTTAACAAGAATGTTGAGAGAGATTTCTTTATAACCATAGCATTCGATGCTCCTGAATGATTGGTTTTGTTTTATTCATAAATGCTTTAAATACAGGAACTAATCAAGTTTCACATTTTAGAGTGACTGCCAAGGACATCTAGAACAAAATATGCTCCCACTCTTGGTAAGTATCTAGAACCTAATGGCAGGCATTTTTCTAGTATTGTTCATAGTTTGTGTTACGTCCTTCCTTCACTTTTTCCTTTGCCAGTTACTTATCATTTATGTTAAACTACTTTCTTAAAAAATAACTAAGATATGAAACAATCTGTCTGGAAGAACAGGAAAGAGATACACAGGAAGATATAAGAATGATGATCTCATTAGGACCTATTTCCAGGTTTGTGGCTACAAAGTTGAAATCTGCTTCTAAGATAATGGTCTAAGAAGCTCAAAACAAACAGAAGGTAAAAATCATAAATTGAGAAGTGGACTTCCATTACCAATACCCCGCACCCCTGCCCCACCATACTTTAACCTGCCCAATGATCCATATCATAAAAAAATTCTCCATCCCCCTATTCCTCACAAAACAAAACAATAAAATACATGTAATAATACCAAGTTCATAGGCAGTGAAATGACCCATTCTTGATTCAATAACAAGTATTGGCTGAGTGCCCACCTCATCATAGGTATCCTTCCAGATACATGGGATATACTGGTGAACAAAACAAGAAAAATGCTTACCCCACTGAACTTACCTTCTACATAGGAAGACAGATAATAAACAATAAATGTGGCAAATAAGTAAATTATAGGGCATAAATTATAAGAGGGAGTGTTATGAAAAATATCAAGCAAGGTAAATAGGATCTGGATGAAGGATTTAAGTAAAATATTTTTTAGGAACTAAAACTAAATATTGTATGTAATTTTGAGTGATTAGATTGTCTAGAATGGTGGGGTGCCTGAGTGGCTCAGTAGGTTAAGCAACCGACTTCAGCTCAGGTCATGATCGCACAGTCTGTGGGTTCAAGCTTCACATCCGGCTCTGTGCTGACTGTTCAGATCCTGGAGCCTGCTTCAGATTCTGTGTCTCCCTCTCGCTCTGCCCGCCCCCCCACTCACTCTCTGCCTCTGTCTCTCAAAATAAAATAGACATTAAAAAAAAACTTAAAAAAGGGGCGTCTGGGTGGCTTAGTCGGTTAAGCGTACGACTTTCGCTTAGGTCATGATCTCGCGGTTCGCGGGTTCGGGCCCCGCGTCGGGCTCTGTGCTGACTGCCAGCTCAGAGCCTGGAGCCTGTTTCAGTCTGTGACTCCCTCTCTCTCTGACCCTCCCCTGCTCACGCTGTCTCTCTCTCTCTCTCTCTCTCTCTCTCTCTCCTAGAAATAAATAAAACATTAAAAAAAAAAAACTTAAAAAAAAAAGATTGTCTAGAATGGTATACATCAACTAAAACAAAACTTTTTAAATTTTTTTGACCTAAATAAACTCAACACTTAAAATGTCTGAAAAGTTACTAATTCTGTTGATACGTCCTTGGTAAAATAAACATTTTCTCAAAAGTCCAAACAAGTTACACCCTATCATTGGATGTAACACTTAATTCCCAGCCACATGCCTAAGAACCGTACTCCCAGAAACTGTTATAAAGCATTCCGTGTCTAACATCACACCCCATACTTGTAACGGCAGAAACTCCTGCTATGCAGGGGAGGCCAACTCATGAGTTCCAGAGTTTGTATCACAGCCTCCCAAAACTGGACTTGCGGGGCACCTCAGTAGCTCAGTCATTTAAGCATCCAACTTTGGCTCAGGTCATGATCTCACAGTTCATGGGTTTGAGCCCTGCATCAGGCTCTGTGCTGACAGCTGAGCCTCTTCAGATTCTGTCTCCCTCTCTCTGCCCATCCCCCACTTGCTTTCTCTCTCCCTCTCTGTCTCTGTCTCTCTCAAAAATAAATAAACATTTTTAAAAACTGGACTTATGCTCGAAGCCCCCATTATTCTCACCAGTCTACTCTATGCAGCAATGTCTGCTGCTCAATCTACTGAGGTGCAAACTCATGAAAGACTGATACTCCCTGGGTGCCACCAAACCACTTTCCTGAAAGAGCCACTGCCCAAGAGTGCCCTTTCCTAAAGCAACCCAAATTCTAAGTGCCAGCACTACCAGTTCACCAATGCCATTGTCCACTCTGGATGCCATAGGAGTTTCAGTCAAACAATGCTTCTGTGCCCTTCTCGCTCTTTGCAAAGAATCTCTCTTTCTAGGACTTGGACTTGATTCCAAGTGAACCTGGGCCAGGGGCAATCTGGGCAGCAAACACTGTGCTGTACTTGGAATCAAGCCTTTGCTCAGACACTAGCCCACTGGGCTAGAACTAAGCTTGTAAGCTTTCATTCTCCCCACAAGGTCTGTGATGTGCACTAGAGCTTATGCCACAACTTCTCCACATACACCCCAATCTTAGGGAACATGTTGAGATTTCTAATCTAAGGGAGCTGGATATGAACTCCTAGCTCTTTAGATAGGAAGCATAGTTATGGGCATCATGATGAGCAAAGGAAAAGTGCTGGAGTTAGCCTTGCTATCCACTGCCCACAACTAGCAGGCAGTTGGCACAGCAATGAGCTGGATGAGTGGGTAATAGTTTAAAACAACAACAAACAGGGGCACCTGGGTGGCTCATTGGTTGAGTGTCCATCTTCAGCTCAGGTCACAATCTCAAGGTTTGTGAGTTCGAGCTCCACATTGGACTCACTGCTATCAGCATGGAGCCCACTTCGGATCATCTGTTTCCCTCTCTCTCTCTGCAACTCCACTGCTCACGCTCTCTCTCTCAAAAATAAATAGACATTTAAAAAAAGAAAAAACAACAAATAAATATGAAATACACAAAGTTACATCACATTTCTCAAGTAAATGCTTTCCAAATTAAAATGTTTAGGGTAGTTCATAAGAGATCTATAAATTCAGTACATAAATATTGGAACTATATAACATAGGGCACATGCCATACCCAATGTGAAAAGAGTTATCAAAGTAGTATTATATTCTCAGTTTTATAAACTTAACAGCAAAGATGATCATTCTTCCAATGAAGAAGTTTCTATTTGTCCATTAAAATTTTTTCCTTCTGGGGCACCTGGGTGGCTCAGTCGGTTGGGCCTCCCACTTTGGTTCAGGTCATGATCTCACGGTTTGTGGGTTCGAGCCCTGCATTGGGCTCAGTGCTGACAGCTAACTCAGAGCCTGGAGCCTGTCTTTGGATTCTGTGTCTCCCTCTCTCTCTGACCCTCCCCTGCTCATGCTGCCTCTCTCTCTCTCAAAAATAAAACATTTAAAAACATTTTTTTCCTTCTGATGAAGAGTGAAGAGTAAATCCAGAAGATTCCACTGTAGAAAACAGTATTTCTGATATTTTCAAAAACATACCAATGGTAAGTTATAGACTTTTCTGCCACCTCACAAATATGAAAAGTGTTTTTGAAATCCTGAAAACAAAATGCATGTTTTACCCCAGCCTCACAACTTTCTACTAGTGTAACGTGGGCAGACCTATTAGCCTTTCTCAGGCAACACTGACTTCTCTGTAAGATGAGGCTAAAACTACCTCTTCCCTGATGCTTTTGGTGATACTAAATGAAATGAGTTTAAAAGTATTTTCAAAACTATGAGGTACATTATAAGCACACGGCATCATCAAACTCATTCTGCTACTGTGGCAGATAGGACAGAGAAATCTCTCCTAAGAACCACAGAGATCTAAGAAAATTGACTTGTTCCCCCAAAACAGTGTTCCTCCAGATACTATTACATAATTCTATTTTGTAAATAAGTTAGAAAAGACAATGGGCTAGACTTGACGTTCATTATCTCTACAGAACATGTTTAGCCAGAATATCTGAATAAAACAGGAATGAAAACATTTCATTATTGCCTAGGATATTCTAGATAATGCCTTTCATTCTGACACCTTGAATCTATGCTTGCCTCATAGGTAACATTTTCAATTATTTAAGCACTAGTTAATATCACTGGTGTCGGCATGATCAGTAATTACTGCCTTAATAATCACAGGCATCTGATTCCAGCTGCTCCCATCTTTGATATAACCATGAGCAACAACCTGGAGGACAGGAAATGACAGGGAAAGAATACAGCCGGGGGTCAAATTAATGCTGGTGTTGTACTAGCTTTCAGTGAGCTACTTCAGTCAGAGACACATGCTGAAAAGTGAGAGCACAGATTCAGAAAATGAGTGTCCTGAGAGTCTGCTACAAAATAAAATGTTTTCTGAATATGAGAATGACTTTGGAATCTAGCTCTGAAGAAGCTGGCTAAATAAATCATACCTTTAACAATCTCCTTTTGACTAATTATAAAAAGAATGCATCTGCATACTCATTTCCCTGCCAGATATGACTTCTCCTTCCCCAGATGGTTGGGGTGAGTGTCTGTGCATATGGCAAGGGAAGAACAGCAGGAAGCTCAAAGAACTTCACTGTAAAAAGAAGAAGTGAGGCTTATGGAACATGTCCTGTGTAAGACACGGTAAGGGCCATAAAACCAAAGACCAGCCAATGCAATGCTGTGTCCTGATCCCAGCTCTGCTACTGCCTCCCAGGGCAAGCCAGTTTGCTCTCTCTGGGCTTCCGCTTTGTCACGTGGAAAGTAGTGATCCAACTAAATCAGCTGAGAAAGTTTTTCGCAGCCAATGTTAAATTATCCAACACTGGGGATCAGCAGAAATGAGTAAAGCAGGTGTCAACCTGTGCATAGGTGAGAAATCTTCTTGGCAAAATAGTGTCGTTTTTCCTCCCTTTTCTTTGAAATAGATGTAAAAATCCTATGACTGCATGGATCCTCTGTGAACACCACCAAGAGACCCAGCTCTTTAAGAGACAGTTCTAGAAGAATACAGAATCTGCACCTACCATAAACCAAATATATTTTGAGGAAATTTTTGAAAAAAATAGTCCCATGATAGTCCACTACTCCATGATGCGGAATAAGAATGTGCGTGCATTTATGTGTGTGTGTGAGCGCACAAGTAAAGATGCGTATGTGTGTACAAATGTATGTTTGTGCAGGATTATGTACCTGTATGTATGTGCAGGGGTGTATGTATATGTGTATGTACATACGCACACATTGAGTGGAGGCATGAACAATCCATCTCACTCCTCTTTTCCCTTTTTGCCTACTTTGCCTCCTCTAAGTCTCTTGCACCCAGTGCAGTGCTTAAATAAATTTTTACAAAGTCCTGTGGGCAAGAAAGAGGTAAACGAGATCACTTATTTATTACTTAGGCTAGGTCACAAACTACTCTGCATTAGTGAGTGACTCTCTGCAGAATGGGGACATCAAAGGACCAGTGATGGTGAACAGGGATCAGAATTACCTGAGTAAATGTTTTTTCAATTTCTCTGTACCTTCTCCTCTCTCCCGCCCTCACTGAGATCGAATAGGACTCTTGGAGGATATTCTTAGTATGCATGTGCATACACATGTCACGGCTACTGATTTGCTGAGGTGGGGTAAAGATTAAGGATCGTGCTGCTAATGTCCTTTCCTGCTCTAACACTTTGGATATGGTTTCTACCATTGTAATACTTTCTAATTAAGGAAACACATAACCAGAGAGCAACAGAAGGCAACGCAACAGAACTATGCAGAAAACCGAGTGGCAGAGTAGATGAGGACTTCTAAAACAAGGGAAAATATTGTAACGTACGGCTAATCAAAAGTGGTGTCATGGAGAAAGTAGATGTTGAGCTAAGCTTGGTGCATAGATCTTGGACTAGGAAAGAGGTAAAGAAATGTGCTGGGAGTCAGGTATGTACAGCACCAAACAGCTGCAGAGGGTCACAGGCTGGAAAGACAGTGAGGGGGACAGCATCCATGCTGGGAGTAGTGCCAGGTTGGCTGGACCAGGATTAGTGAGGTCAGCTGACCTGAGGCTGCAAATGGCAACAGAGCCTGAACTCACAGCAGTGACTTTAGAGTCACCACTGGCTATAAAGCAAGAGAATGCTGGCAGAAAACATGGGGCTAAGGAAGCTCCTTCAGATCCTGGTGCCCAAGACCTGTCAGAGCAGAAAGTTCTCACCTGAGATTCATGAACAGACTTCAAGTATGCAACAGCCTCTACCAACATATGCCACTCTATTTCTGAATCCAGATGCATACATGGATTTCTGCACAGGAAGGAGGATCCACAGCATCTATTAGACTATCAGAAAGGTATGAGACAACCAGTTCCCTCACCTAACCAGTATACCACCCACACACAACACCTGACAACTAAGACTTCAGGAGAACAAAGTGTTATAAATTTTCCTCAGGGTCTTCTCATTGTGCACGGAGAAGATGAGTAAAGGGTAAAAGAGAGGAAAAGAGTAGCTATGTGGCACTATCCCAGGCCATCCTTGTGCAACAGGGACCCCATAGAGGGTCTGGATGGGGAGACTGAGAAGGTACCTTCCTGGGCTTGCTTTTTAGGGAGGTGTTTGTCAAAGGAAATTTCACGGACTGTGCAAAGTTGGCTGCAGCATCCAGACTTCACCTGAACTGCTTTACAATTATCATCTCCTATCAAATCTCTTTTGCATAATAAATTCAATTTCTCAGAGCTATAGTTTAATTTGATTAAAATGTATATTAAATCATTCAGGAAACTAATTTAAGGAATGAAATCTAATTAAGTATGGGGGAGCCTGGATGGCTGTCTTTTAAGCATATGACCCTTGATTTCGGCTCTGGTTATGATGTCACTGTTTATGAGTTTGAGCCCTGCATCAGGCTCTGTGCTGGCAGTGTAGACAGAGCCTGCTTGGGATTCTCTCTCCCTCTCAATCTGCCGCTCTCCCACTCACACTGTCCCCCTCTCTCTGGCCCTCCCCCACTCACACTGTCCCCCTCTCTGCCCCTCTTCCACTCACACTGTCCCCCTCTCTCTTCCCCTCCCCCACTCACACTGTCCCCCTCTCTCTGCCCCTCCCCCTCACACTGTCCCCCCTCTCTGCCCCTCCCCCACTCACACTGTCCCCCTCTCTACCCCTCTCCCACTCACACTGCCCCCCTCTCTACCCCTCTCCCACTCACACTGCCCCCCTCTC
>NW_024081522.1:185409-279346 GCF_003009895.1 Hyaena hyaena | reverse complement strand
CCACTCACACTGTCCCCCTCTCTCTGGCCCTCCCCCACTCACACTGTCCCCCTCTCTCTGTCTCTCTACCACTCAGAGTCCCCCTCTTCCACTCACACTGTCCCCCTCTCTCTGCCCCTCCCCCACTCACACTGTCCCTCTCTCTGCCCCCTCCCACTCACACTGTCCCCCTCTCTCTGCCTCTCTCCCACTCACACTGTCCCTCTGTATCTGTCACTCTCTCTCTTGGTATCTCTCTCTGTCTCTCTCTTTCTCTCTCAAAATAACTAAACTTAAGGAAACCTAGTTAACTATGCTAATTCCCAACTGGGATATAAACAAGCTTCCAAAAAAAAAAAAGGTAACAATAATCATTTTTAAATTCACATCTGGCCATTTCCTAAATAGAAAGGAATAATTATTTAGCAGGATATTTATCAAAATTAGTATTTTAAAAACTAGCATACACTCAGGTTGAAAAGAACAAAATGTGCCTTTTTCGGTCTTTATTTTGCACCCAAATAGTGCTGACTTTTCAGATACTCCAGTTAAATTTAGTTTGTTATTGGAACACGTGAATCATAAAGGCTGTACCTTTAAAAGCATTTTCAGAGAAATTTAGTTTTTGAAATCTCAACCTGGTAAGCAAACCTTTGAAGAAGACTTGAAAAATTTGTTCACAAAAATATAAAGGCAGAAATGACACCTAGGAAAGACTAATAAGCTATCAGTGGTACTCTAAAGTAAATCCTAAGGTGTTAATTATCTCAGATTTCCAGAAGGCTTCTTACCCTTAAGTATGTTCACTTTTTGATTGTGCATGTCATGTTTCTATTTTTGATCATGCATTCCACATCATCTATTAAGTCTTCCCTTTCTAAAGTCCAACCATTTGTGCCAGCGTTAGGGATGCTTACATTAGGCCAAGATGACAGTTATAGATGTACTGCAGTTCTATCTTTCTACTGTCCTGTGAATATATTCAGAACATGCAGCAACTCTAACTTCCATACAGAGTATTCAGCAAAGTCTGCTGAATGAATAAGCATACATCATGTAGAGAGTAGGGACAAATCTTACAGCATTTCTGGTGTGCAAGAAAATGACAACCTCATCTTCCTGTTTTCTATTACTCAAATTTAATTTCTATTCTACCACTTGGGAAGATGGTATGGTTTGGTAATTAACATGGTAGCAAAGTGATGAGGGCAGGCCCGTGGAGAACCTGTGATCTCCAAGCCACTGTGCATACCCGACGTGACCGTCACTGAATCAACTGTAATTTTCAGTCCTTGACCTGCTGGATACGCAGCATTAAAAACTGGTAAGTGCTCTCTCCTTGAATCATACTACTTCCTTGGCTTCTATATAATTTCATCCTCAAAGAGGAAAGTTTTCCTCCTTCATCTCTGGCTACATACTTTTTCCTCCTTTGTGCTCCGCATTCTCAGTACCTAATCATTAAGTGCTGCAGTTCTGTGGGATTCAGTTTAATGATCTACTCTATCCCTAGGTAATTCCAACCCCAATTAAAAACTGTATCACAGGCCCAGAGTCTTCTATGATGTCCAAACATACAATAACCTTCTTTCTGACATCTTCATTTAAACATCTCAAAGACAGCTAAAATCTGATATTGCCATAACTGCACTGGCAATTTCCTTACGCATCCATCCCACCTCTCCCCCAAATTGTTTCTCTTGTAGAATTCCTTCCTCAACGAATGGTACCAACATACACTCAGTTGCATGAAATGTCACCATCACAAACTTGTACAGATATACACCACCATCCATGCACATGTGCCTTCCTCCACACAGCTCTATGGAATGGCACCACCACCTGCGTAGATGTCAGGAGTCACTAGGTTTCTCTCCCTCATTCTCAATATCCATTTCATGACCAAGACCTAAAACTTTTACTTCTTAAACAGAAGTTAAATGGTTTCTTCTTTTTCTCTAGCCCCACCTCTCCAAGATGAGCTACAGACCTCTGATCTGAAGCAGAACAATGGACTCCGATGCCTTCCTACACTCAGTGAGTGTTTTCCCCCAATCAAAAGCCATTGCTAGCCTTCCAGGTCCTGTCACTCTCTGATTAAAACTCTTCCTTAATGGCTTCCCACTGTTCTCAGGATAAAGACTGGTATCATGACAGGCCCAGGTATGGTCCTGCCTTTCCTTCC
Organism: Hyaena hyaena; assembly: GCF_003009895.1. Taxonomy (NCBI): domain Eukaryota; kingdom Metazoa; phylum Chordata; class Mammalia; order Carnivora; family Hyaenidae; genus Hyaena; species Hyaena hyaena. The sequence goes on along the minus strand of NW_024081522.1, from coordinate 277,182 downwards.
TTCCAGCACCATCTCCCCCAACACTGTCCCTGGCTATCCATCCACCCCTTACCTTGCTGTGGCCATGTTTCCTCCCAACATTGCACTGGACCTCTGCATATGATTTCTTTCTCCTTCACTTGAAGCATTCTCTATCCTCTGGCTTTCACCTCATTAACTCATCTCATCCTTCAGACCCCTAACCCCACTTTCTCAGGGAAGGCTTCCTCACCACCTCCTCAGAGCAGGTCAAAACCTTTTTCACAATTTTCATAACACCACAAACCTCCTCTTCTCAGCAATTAGTTAAACTGCAATTTTACCCTTTTTAATGAGATATTTGATGAATGCCCATCTCTTCTACTACAGTGTCAGCTCCAAGACGATAAAGAACTGATTTGTTTTCTTTACCACTGACTCATCAGCATCTGGCACAGTGCCTGATTTCCCAACAGACACCCAGTAACTATGTGTTGAATGAGCATTCTTGACAGAACAGAATAATATTAATGAGAAAACTGGCAATGCTTCTATAAGCATATTCAAGAAGCAACAGCAACACAAAAATCTTTCATAGTTTTCATCCTGAAAGGTGAGCACGGAGGAGGATGGGGTTCACCCAAGCAGATCAGGTGTGGTCCATGAGTCAAAGCTGCTTATTAGCATTAGAGGCTGAGAGACTGAGTAGTGGAAATCATAGGTGGTGGTCAAAATGAGATTGTCTACATTCTCATTACCCCCACACCCAGGGTGAGGTGATAATGGGAAGAAAGCTTGCTCTCCTCAATGAAAAAAGAGAAACCATTTGCTCCCCAGGCTCTCCTGCTTCCACTTAAGAATAACCTTAATGCTAGATAGTAAACATTTACTGAGTGCCTACCTTGTACTGGCAAGGAAACTTACATACATTATTATACCTGATCCACATTTATACTGCAGAAAAGGTATAATTGTCCCATGGTACAAATGAGGACACTCAGTTCAAGGAGATAAATAACTTTCCCAAGACCAAATAACCAGTAAATGAAAAAATCAGGATTCATCCTTAAGGCTGTCTGTCTTCAAAGCCATTCTATTGATACACTCCCACCGCTGCAGCTGTGGCTGCACAAAGAAAGGCAGCTGCAAACAGCCAAAGCATGCTGGCTGTGGAGGCCCTAAGTGGCTAGTGAACAATGTAATGCAAAAGCAGTTTTAATATCACTAGTCATCAAGAAGGGCCAGAGCAGCCCGAAGCAGTAACAACAGCAGGGAATAAGTCGGATGTGGCGTGTGTAGCGCGTGAGAAGCATATGTGAAGGCTGGATCCCAGAAGAACAGTTCTCCACTATGGGACCCTGTTCTGCTCTGTACCCTCTGGCAGGGAACAGTGAACCAAGGAGAGCTAAGGGCTGGTGCTGATGCTAGAGGGCCTTGGCCAGACATTGTGTTGTTTTGTTTCCAAAACAAAAGTAATGGAACTCATCCTAGAACTTTTCTTTGCTACACCAGTGGCAAGAGAAACACTTGATTTTAGGAGCACCTGGGCAGCTCAGTTAGTTAAGCATCCGACTCTTGGTTTCAGCTCAGGTCATGATCTTGCGGTTTTGTGAGTTCAAGCCTTGTGTCGGACTCTGCACTGACAGTGCTGAGGAGCCTGCTTGGGGTTCTCTCTCTCTCTCTCTCTCTCTCTCTTTCTCTCTCTTTCTCTCTCTCTGCCCTTCCCCCACTCATGGTGTCTCTGTCTCTTTCAAAATAAGTAAATTAACTTAAAAAAAATTTTTAATTGATATAAATAAAATTTGAAAGTGTGTGTTGTTATTAAAATACCCAGCTTGGGAAAATATACAGATAAAATTACTGGACTCTCCTTTACTGCACAGGCTTAAAGGGTTTTGTATGTATGTGTGTTTTTAAATAAAGTATGTATTACCAGACAAAGAGGATTAGGAGGAATCAGACATACATGATACTGGAGGTTGCCTAGAAATCAGTATTTCCTGAAAGCATGTTTATATACAGAACCTTTACTAGGTTTTGTGTATAAACATCTATACACATCCAAAAGAATCAGAAGGCCGGTGGAAAAATGCATTATGAGACTAAGAAAGGAGAGTGAGGTAATGGAGGCCATGTTTTTTAAAGATAACATTCCAGCAGCGTCCACAGGAAGGGGTGGAACAAAACAGAAAGCAGCACAGAGAGACCAGTAAAGAAGCTGCAGTACTGAGTATATGAATCAGAAGAGGAGCCACCAGATCTGAAGGAGAGAGAAGGACTCGCAAGATATCGGAAAGGAGAAACAGAGGGGCCCTGATCAGTGAATATTAAGATAGCACACTAGTTATCTGCAAATAAAGTCAGATGCACAGGAAATATAGTAATATTTTAATTTTACACTGACACGCAGCTCCTTTAACCCACATTTGCTGAGCAGAGTGCTAAGCACTGCTGGTACAAAGTCAGAGAAGATCAGTATTTAAGTGTTTACAAAGAAATATACAGATGCAGAACGGAGGTTCCCCAGGAGGGCCAGGGACTGGGTATAACTACAAATGGGTACAAGTGTTAGCTGGGACCCAATGGGGGAGTTACTAAGATTAGAGGGCTGCAAGCAATCAGCAGAGGGGAGGAGTGGGAAGGGACAAGAGCAGGGAAGGAATGTGTCTGTTGTGCAAAATGAGCAGCTCCCACCGAGGAGACATATATCCAGGCGTTTCATCAGTTACCTCCCTTGAGTGAGCCAGCTTGAGCCGATTGGAGCTGAGGACCTGTGTAGATGCCCCCTGAGTTGCCCTAACATTACTGTTAGGTCATTCTAATACTAAGATCTTCAATGGGTGGGGTTTTCCAATTTTTATGAGCATACAGTGTATGCACTGGCATGTGGACATGCTAGGTATGTAGAGCTGAGCCGAAGTGCCTCAGTAACAAAGTATGTATAAATTCCTTCATGTAGCAAGTTCCCTGCTTCTAGTACACTGAACAAAAGCTTCTTGCACTAACCCTAAAAGAAGACAGTTCTTTGAGAACCATTTCCTTGTCTCTTTACTTGCTGCAAATGATAAAAAACTTTTTGTTCAAACCAAAAGACTCAGTCTGGTCCCCAAGAGGCAGACCTTTTGTGTTCGATGATGCAAGGGAACTTTCTGGGGTGATAGAAATGTTCTAAATGTGGATTGTGTTAATGGCTGCACAACTCTATATAAATTTACTAAAAATTATTGAAACTGTACTTCAATACAGTCAGTTAACTTTATGGTATACAAATTATCTCTCGGTAAAACTATTCTTCAAAAACAGTAAGAGCTGCTGAAGAGGAACAGTAATACAGGGTATGGAGAATTGTGAGTGGAGGCGGGGGCTGGTCAGTAGGTGGCAGTTTTAAAATAGGGTGATCACAGTGGGCTTCACTGAGAAGGTAACCTCTGAGCGGAGGCCTGAGGAAGGTGAGGGCGTGAGCCCGGGGATAGCCAGAATGAGGTGCACTCCAGCCTCAGAGCCTGAACCTATGTGCACAAGTTCTAAAGCAGAAAAGGCCAGTGAGACCAGAGCAGGAGTGCATAGGTGAGGACAGGGAATAAGAGGGAGGATAGATGGTGCAGAGGATATTGGTTCTTGGGACAGAAGTTGTTGCAGTTTGGAGCAAAAGAGTAACACGCCCTACGTCAGGTGTTGTTGACAGGATCACTCTGGTCACTGCAGTGAGGAGAATCAGTGCAAGGCGCAGGAGACCCAATGGGAACCTGCTGCAGTAAGTTAAGCAAGAAGTGATGCTGACGGGGCTAACAGTGGCAGCAAGGATGTGGTGAGGTGGTAAGAAATGGTCAGATTTGGGGGATACTGAAGGTAGAGCAACAGGACTTCCTTGCTGCTTGGATAGGAGTTGTCAGAGAAGGAAACAAAGGATGGCTCCAAGGTTTGGGGCTTGAGCAACTAAAGATGCCTAGATGGGGTAAGTTTGCAGGAATCAAACTTAAAAGCGTGTAGCAGGAATTCTGTCACTCTGCTATATTATATATGTCAAAATCACTTCCCATAAGTTTGGCAACTTTAAAGATCATCATCACTCTAGGGTGAGTTTCCTTCCAATACATTCATCAGTTATTGGCCATGCAAAATGTAGAAATGTTTATTTAAGATCCTGACTCTTGGTGTCCCTTGTATCCTGAGGATGGCTGAACAGCTTTTCTTCTATAATTTCTCAATTATACTTCTAATGACATTAGACTTAACCTGTCTGGAAAGGTGCTGCTGGCTTGCTGGTCCAAGCTAAGTAATAAAAGTGCAGTGACGCCAAATGGCAGGCACTCATCCCTGAGCAATTCTTCCTAAAGGATCCGGGCTGAGCTGGAAAAAGGCCCAATCGATGGATGTTGGGATATTTTAACAAAATCTACCTCCTATAAAAAGATCAACATTGGAGCAAAATTCATGAAGCATCACAAGGAAGTGCCGAAATTCAAGATCAATCTCTCTGGTGAGTTTTCTCCTTGAGAGAGCTACTATACAGAGATGAAGGTAGGAAAGGCTGAATTCCTATCTAGAGATTTAAATAATCCTCTCATTTCATGAAATGCAATTTTTCCTTCTTTCACTTCTAAATTTATGTGCGTGTGTGTTTGATTCTCTCCATTTATTCTGCACATTTGGCCACCAGACTTCTCTATGTGATCATTATCATTAATACGTGAGTTAGAAATACAAATTAGACTCAGCAGCTGTGCCCAAGGCCATTACTTCCTATAATTTGGCACAGATGGCCAAAAAGATGATTTTGGCAGAATGGCCAAATGCTAACCACCTAATGAGCCTGCAGCCTCAAAACTAACTGATGGTAAATGAATTTTACAGTTATCTTCACCCCTCTCCTTTCTCTTACTCCCTCCCATTCTGTCTCTCCTTTATTCTCTCTCATTCTCACTTATTCTTTACCTCTCTCTCTCTCTCTCTCCCCCCCACTCCTGTCCTTCACATAAGAGGCAGAAACATATACCCTAACTCCATTTTTGGCAAAGTTGTAAACAAAGCATTTTACCTGATTTTCTAGAAGGTAGCTCAATACAACAATTACAGTTCTGAAATGGACATTCCTTTCAGGTCAAAAGACCTTTTTCCTCAACTCATAACATTCATATTAAAAACTTTCTGGGGGTGAGGGAGGGGAAGCTTTCCTGCAACAGGGATTAAGCTGGTTTGTCCTAACTCGGTGTCAGAGAAACCAGCAAACACTTATAATGATGATTAAATTAGCAGGGGCAAATATATAAGTATGGTATGTGACTTTCATTCATACACTGATACACCTCAAAATGACTTCTCTCAAAGTTTTAATTAGCCAACATTGTCACCATGCAAAACCCTGATCATTTTCATAGATGTCTAAAATTCACTTATAGGGGCGCCTGGGTGGCTTAGTGGGTTGAGCGTCTGACTTTCGCTTAGGTCATGATCTCGCAGTTCGTGGGTTCAAGCCCCGCGTCGGGCTCTGTGCTGACTGCCAGCTCAGAGCCTGGAGCCTATTTCAAAGTCTGTATCTCCCTCTCTCTCTGACCCTTCCCTGCTCACGCTGTCTCTCTCTCTCTCTCTCCTAGAAATAAATAAAAATATAAAAAAAATAAATAAAATGAAATTCACTTATAATTCCACAAGCTGTCTAATGGCAAGTTTATTTCCTTATCTATATATGGGTGCTTAACAATTTGTCTATCTTCCCCAATTGCCTGATAATACAAATATTTTGATGCTTTAAGTTCATGACAGTTAAGGTCACAAAATGCCCTTTCCTTAGGCACAAAAGATACACACACAGTCACACTATTTCAGCCTATTTCAGTCTCTAAGAACAGAGTATTACATTTAAAAGCCTATTAAAAACCTGCAGAGCACTTTCTGAACCCTTCCAAAAATAAAGAGCAAATGACAATTCAAAACTGTAACTTCTCTGCTCCCAAAATCCTGCCACAAAGATCTTATACTATTCTGCGGCAGTTCACTATTGACCTATGAGATCAATGATGCAAAGTTTCATGCACAGGAGAAATAGCATTTTCCATTTGGCTCATATAATTCCATGTAATCACCATCAATGGTCTAAATCTAAAAAGGTATAAACTAAAAGCATCTGATTTTATCTTATGAAGGCATGTACATTTTTAAAATCCATCTAACAACTTCGATGTTGGACGTTACAATGAGGACATTTATAAAGATGCTTCCCACAGCAATACACTTGATTAGTTGTACACAAATTCGAGTGGAAATTTATAACTTCTCTATTTTAGCAGGGAAGATATTAATCACACGCTGTGACTTCTATTACAAAGATGGGGCATTTGTTTGGTAAAGAACTGCCTGCAATACCTAAAGGTCTGTTGAGTATCCAGAGAGTTGTGTGACCTCAGAACTCATCTGACTTGCTATTTTGAGTGTGAAAGAGAAGAGAGCTGAGCCCCAGATCCAGGTGGCATGGATAATTCTAGGGGGGTACAAATAAGAAAAAGAGTGTGAGCAGGCCACTGTGCTCTAGACTTGCAGCTCCCAAATTAGACCTACCATGAGAATCACTCAGGGAGTTTTTAATACGCAGTGGCTCAGCACCAACGCAGATTCAAACACAATAAACACAGAGGCTCCAGGAATCTACATTATTAAAACAATTCCAGGTCATTCTGAGGATCACCCAGTTGCAAACCTCCAGGATCATTTGTAGAACAGTGATAATACACAATATTCTAAAACAAGATCCCAGAATGTATGATTTTCTAAAGCAACATTCCAGAATGACCACTCAAAGGCACTACCAGAGCATTTTTAACATAAACGGAGCATTTTAAAAATATATTAGTTTGTTCTCATGACTCTTAATGTTATCTCCAGTTTATATAGAAGGAGACACAGACTTCTGAAGTCAAGCCTCCCCAGGCAGAACTGAAAAAACCCAAGGCATCTGACTCTGAGTGCCCTTGCTCTCCCAAACCATGTCACTGTGCCTGCTCCCAGCATCACTGTCACCTCACTCCACAGAAATACTACCAGTGAGGGATTTTCTGTTCTCTTCTGTGAGAAGAGCCTTGAGAAAAGGCCTTATCAACTCTGGTGCTGCCATTTAGGAAGCCTGGAAGTTAGCCAGGGAGGGAAAAGCAGCTGACTCCTATGATCCTCCTTCCTGGCTGAGATACTGGCAGGCGTCATGCCATCACAGAGAAAGACCCTCTCCTGAAACTGTCAATACACTCCCATCCCTGAGGTCAACCATGAGGCTCCAGATAAGGAGAGGCACCTGATCCTAAAAAAAAAACTCTTGAGTCACTGAGACCGAGCTTCCTAAATACCCTGGTTAACAGTGCATCCAATCCATTAGGTGGGCTCACTTAACACTGAGATACAAGAAGTTTTCTTACATCCTTCCCTTTATCTCTTAACAAAAAAAAAAAAAAAAAAGAGAGAGAACAGTAACCAACAACTGCTGATTGAAACACCGAAAGTTCACATATGAACAAAAAATGATGGCAATAAAATTCTCAAGTAATCACAAGATAGGGTTTTTCAAAAAGAGGTCAAAACAGAGGAAGCAGAAGAACTCTAATAATACAGTGACCAAAAAGAAAAATACAGTGATCAAGGCACATAGTTAAAGGGTCTGGGAATTTTATGTCCCATTAGGTCCAGAGGTAAAGAATATCTTCAGTTTCACAGATAACAGGTAGTGCTTTGGGTACTACATAGTTAAACCATGTAAACTATCCTCCTGTCCTAATTCCATGCTTACCAAACCGTTAGAGCCAGGAGAGAATGTGCTGGCCAAAGAATTTCGCCCACATCGGCAAACCCATTGACAGTTACATACATCATATATATTAATATTTCATTTTAAAGCAATCAACACAATGTAACAATAATAAACTAACTGTAGACTTCTGGTGAGCAACACTGATTGAACACCATGAAACACAGAAATCAAAAATGGACAACTTTGTAAAAGACTACAAGGTCAGAGAATGGAAATTTATCATAAACCCCTACAGATGACACTAAGATTCACAAATCAGCACTTCAGTAAAGCGTCTAATTAAATGCTGTGTAGAAAGCCCTAAGGGGTTGTGCATGAGTTTCTCATATGACATTTGATCAATTAGGAAACTCTATCTGTAGGTGATATTAAATACCTTCAAGAAATGATAAATAGCTTTGACCCAAAGCTAAAGAAGATAATCTGTGCCCAAACTAAATCAGATGGTAGGTAATTAATGTTTTCATAGAAGAAAGAACCAAAACCTTCATTCCATATTTCTTTAGACTTTGAATTCTCAAAAAACCAATCATCCATATCGTGGACATCAGTCTGGGAAAGACTAGTGAATCCTCAAAGCCGAAGGGTTATTGGATTATATCCACACTACTGCCTATCACAGAGACAGCATTAAAAAAATGTCTCCTTTCAGGGAATGTCAGAGTAGATGAGGAAGCAAGTCAAAGAGGGACTCTACCAAAATAAATCTCTTCCATTCAGATATCTACCTCAATTATGAACCTAAATTTCTAAAGTAATAACCACAGCTGTCGCTTGGGGACTGGTTGGGAATATCTTCATGTTTAAAGGAGACTTTTTTTTAACTTTTTATTTATTTTTGAGACAAAGAGACAGATCATGAATGGGGAAGGGACAGAGAGAGAGAGAGAGGAAGACAAAGAATCTGAAACAGGCTCCAGGGTCTGACCTGCCAGCACAGAGCCCAAGGCAGGGCCTGAACCCACGGACCATGAGATCATAACCTGAGCCGAAGTTGGACGCTCAACTGACTGAGCCACCCAGGCACCCTGAAGGAGATGTTTTTCTTAGTAATATGATTTCCTAACTTTGCTGGTCTATGAATTCAATGCAAACACAAGATCTCGCACTGATGCCATCTTGGTTACTGTATATTTCATTACAGAATCCACACTTCACTGTAATTGATACCCACTTTACATCAAACCTCTTTGAATTTAATTTAACTATGCTCTCTTCCAGATCCATAGCAATAAAAGAAACAGGTAAAGGACATCCTATCGTTGATTATCAATCACAAATTTAACATTAGCAATTCCCTAAGCCATTTTTATTTCAGATATATGAACTAATATTACTCACCAACTCCTAAAAATACACATGAATTATTAAATTGCAACACAGTTAAACACTGAAATAAGTACACACATACATACATAACACACCAGAGCACACATAGCACATGAAATAGTATTTTCTGTAAAGATGTGCTTTGTGATTGATGGTAGGATAAAAATAAAATTCAGCTTGGTATATGGATTCCTAAAATTTACTATTCACGTTACCGTCCCATAAGAGATTTTTGTTATCACTGCCACAAAAGTGGCACAAAAGGTCCCACTGATGTCCGGACTGCTCCAAGACCAGGAGCAATGCGGGATGACCTTGAAAAAAGTCCAGACACACTGACCTCATCTGTACTCCTAGGTAGTCAAAGAACTAGATGATGTGAAAAAGTAGAAAAATTACCATTTGTGAGGAGGAGTTCTTGCTTGGTGGGAGTGGGGGAAGGCAGATAGTGGTACAGAGAACAAAGGGAAAAAAAAGACTTAACTAGAAAGTATTCTCTTCAGGAAGCCTTTAATCCTATCTGACTTGAAAGTGAAGTTGAGGAGTTTCTTCTTTGAGCCTGGGGAGCTTTTGACCTTTTCATAAAATTTACATAATTCCCCATGAAGGGAAACTCCCTAGCTGTCTAGAAGAATGTAGGCAACCATACCTTGACCTCACAGAAAGGCTAGGAGGTCTATACCTACCAGGTCCTGGATGCTGCTATTATTAATTCCACAGGGGACACAAGGGGGTAGCTCTGAGCTTTTTACACAGGGGACCCCTGAGGAGAGCCTATTATAGAGCCATCAGTGAGCTGCCTAGGCAGGAGGAAAGGGACCCTCCCTCCTTTTTCCTGTGGCCAGGCTGAGCCTCAAGGAAGAGTAGAAAAGAGGGCAAAATAGCTTGCCAGAGAGGAAAGAGACAAGATACAGGTCCCTCTCCCTAGGGGACCCACCCAAGCAGCCCACCACTCACTCAAAACTCCATTACACTAAGAATAGCTCCTCTGTAAGGCTGGCAGACCAAATTAGGACATTTTATATGGTACATGAAACATACGTGTATCCTGCCCTCATTTGGGGGAAGGCAAAGAGGGGGGGCAGTATGGAGAGGCAGGAGGAATTAGGAAGCACCAAGCTTTTATTATGCACCAGGTATTATGCTAGATGGTTTTTTTTAATGCATATTTTATTTAATCTCAGAATAGCCCTACAGTCTAGGTAATAGAATTCTCATGTTACAGATGACGAAAATGGGACCTGAAGGGGATACGTAGCCAGACTGTAGATAACAGAGCCAGGAAGTGTCAGATTTAGTATTCACATCCAGGCCGCCAGGCTCGGGTTCTGTGGGCAGAGCCATGCTACCCTGCACATACAAGTGAAGAACTAGAACTCATAAATAATAAGGCTTCTAAGTAACGATTTAAATGAAGTACCAGAACTTATGCCATAAAGAATTGCAAAATGCCTCCTCCATTGCTCCTGGAGTCTGTCCCATTAGCACTGAATGTGTTCCCACTGAAGCAGTCATCCAGGATGGGACTAGTTATTCGATCAATATCCTGTGTGCCAAACCGGTTGTGGGGTTGGTGGGGGGAAGCGGTGGTGGAGAGTCGGGGAGCCCTGGAGCCCTGTTTCTAAGTAGTTGGAATTGGTTCATCTGGCATGAAAAGAGGAATATATTATGCCTCAAATAAACATGTAGGAGAAAGTCAAGAGTCTAAGAAAACTGCCAAAGATTTTCCTTCTTCATTTAAAAATCATCTTATCAGATCGGTAATTTCAACCTTGCAAAACTAATTTAGACAAAGTTACAGCCTTCTGTGGTTTTGCCATATGCGGAACTAATCTGACTCCAAGGCAAGTTTGCAAAACTGTTTTTATATATAGTTCTTTTAAACATCTCACCAAAATTTATAGTGCTGTATGTCTAAATCAACTTAAATTCAATGCATTAATGCATTTCAGTATGTATATGAGACAAGGCAAGAATAACAACAAAAAAAACTAATGAAGTTAAGTTCAGCACTTCCTCAGCTTAGGAAAGATCTCAGCAAGAAGGGAATGGGAATGAACAACCTGCTTAGATGAGACAGGACCAGGAAAAGATGAATAAAAGGAATTCCATCTATTAATCCTCAGTAAGAGGGAAAGTAAGACGTTCTGAGATAAATTCACAAGTTCTAGCCTCCACCCTGGAAGAAATTCTGAAATAACATGAGTCAGTTATATAAGGACAAGGAAAGGAGGGTAAGGTACTACCTAACACAGAGATTATCTCCACTGGTCTACAATCTCTGACACCAAAAAGCTAAGTAAGAAAGATGGACTCCTCAGGGCGCCTGGGTGGCTCAGTCGGTTAAGCGTCTGACTTTGGCTCAGGTCATGATCTCACAGTTTGAGGGTTCAAGCCCCACGTCAGGCTCTGTGCTGACAGCTAGCTCAGAGCCTGGAGCCTGTCTTCGGATTCTGTGTCTCCCTCTCTCTCTGACCATCTCCTGCTCCTGCTATCTCGATCTCTCTCTCAAAAATAAATAAAACATTTTAAAAAAAGAAAGAAAGAAAGGTGGACTCCTCACATCATTGGCTCAGAATATTATCCATTACTCGCTGCATATATCTGTGAAGAGCAAATCATCATACTGGATTATATAGGACTTGGTGGGGGTTAAAATCCCCCCAACTTTAAAGCAAACTCCTATCATGCCAAGTGTCCTCAGTGCTAGATTCTAGCTAGCTATGACATGTATCCCATTACCAAGGTATCCCATTACCTTGTGCCTACCATCCCACCCACTCACTGCAGATCTAGTAAATGAATCCAAATCTTTCTGCTTGCTTGTCACATCTTTTTTTTATATCTTCATTCAGGTCACAAAACTACTGATCTAATCAAGACCAAGAACAGAGTACATTTTATTTGTCACCCTGGGTTTGAGTGTCTATTTTCAAATAGCTAGCAAGCAGCTTACATTTCTCCTCACTTGTCCCACAGATATGAGACTTCATCAAAGGTGTATCCAACATCACAATGTGCATCTGCAAGAGACTCCCTGACCTCTAAATCTATGGCCCAGCTAAGAGAAAATATCTCCACTGACATGTTCTTCTCCTCTTATCTAATTTGTACAATCTCCTGCCCATTCTTGGAAATCCAGATATCGTCCAACTCCAACTGAATTCATGTAAAATATCTATGTACACTTTCCTTCTACAGAAAAGTGGTATCAGGAGAGGAAGTTATGTGCCAGATGCTGAATGTTAAGAATACGGACATACTGGGGTACCTGGGGGTTGAGCAAACAACCTTTGATTTTGGCTCAGGTCACAATCCCACGGTTTCTAGCCTGGCATCAAGCTTTGTGCTAAGCGAGAAGCCTGCTTGGGATTCTCTCTGTCTTTCTCTTTCTCCCTCTGTCTCTCTCCCCTGCCTGTGTTCTCCCTCTCTAAAATAAAATTTTAAAAAACTTTTTTAAAGAATACAGACACACCACAATAGTTAATGAGTATTTACTGTGTACCAGACTCTGCATAGAGAACACAGTATTTGATTCAACCCTTGCCCTTATTTTAGTCTTTAAGAAGAATCAGTACTATGCTCTCCAAATTCTCGTCTGTGTCTACAACTCTCTGCTAATATCCTTCACCCCTCTGTCTTCCTCTACCAGCTGCCACATACCCCTACTTCCATGTTCTTGCTGCACTCTATCTTGGAGACCATATTTCTGACCACACAGCTGTGTCATCCCTTCAGCAACAACGATGAGCTCATCAATATTAGATAACACGAGCATCCTCCTCTCAACTCACACTTCCAACTGACTGTCTCTTCTTTTCTATCTCTCCGTTTATTAGAATCAGACCCAGCCATCAAGGTCCAGCACTAATCCTCCTCCACAGGAATAATCTGACCTCTACAATCAGCATACTTTTTCATTTTTTCCTGTATCTGTGTTTCTATGGAATCTGGTATCTCTATCGTAGCATTTAATACACAACTGCCTCAAAATCACGATTATGTACATGTCTCTAACTTCTGTTAGGTAATAGGCAGAGGAGAGGTGTGAAGTGAGAAGAGCTGCTAAGGCTTGAAGTTGTCTTTCATTGGTCTGGTTTAACTTCACACAGTCTCTGATTCTCTAGCTATACCATGGAAATCAGATCCCTACTTTATAAGGATGTTAGGGAGACAATATAGAAAGTAGTCTTCCAAACAGGGAAAACATGGAAGAAGTTGAAACGTGGAAACTACCAGGAAAGGAAGTTTGTTTGCTCTGAATCCTTGAGGGCAGAGCTACCCTCCCCACAGCACCAAGCTAAGACTTTGTTACATTAGTGTTAAGCAACATCTCCATAGCTCTTTACTAGAGGTGCAACATATTTCCATGAATTGAAAATTGAAATGCATTTACTATTAAAGCATCCTTCTAGAAGGAGATTTTAAAATAAGAGAACTCTTAGAAGGCACTGTTCAAATCTTGGCTTTCTTTTTTAACTATAGCTTTTTGGATCCACAAAAGAAATGACATAAAATAATTGCTTTCTGGCCCCACCAGATCTGCTTCAGTGAAATCCACTGACATCTCTGTAGTGTTAATAGAAACATGAGAAAATGGCAGCTTCTCAAAAGGTATTTGATTTATTACAAGATGCTGTTATGTAAGAAGTAAACAGTATCTTCTATGTCAGTATGCTAGAAGTGAAGATCCTTTGGAGTTCTGTTTATGTTTTTTTTCCCCCTTTAGAATACTGCAGTATTCTGTGGTGGCTTTTAGCTAATTACCTAAAGCCTTAATAAGAGGTTTTCACTAAAAGGCTCAGGATACTCTTTTTTCTTTTTTTAATTTTTTAATGTTTATTTATATCTGAGAGAAAGAGACGAAGCGTAAGCGACAGAGGGGCAGAGAGAGGGGTAGGCAGAATCTGAAGCAGGCGCCAGGCTCTGAGCTGTCAGCACACAATCCCTACATCGGGCTTAAACTCATGAGCCATGAGATAGCGACCTGAGCTGAAGTCCAACGCTTAACCAACTAAGTCAGCCAGGCGCCCCAGGATGCCTCTATTTCTGACCAACTTTTTATTCTACCTCTTCCTACAATGACAGGTACTTGACCTCCTTTTTCTATACTTTATAGTATATACCCCCCCTAAAAAAAATGAAGCCAGGAACACAAGAAGTTTTAAATTATAAATGCTTTTGTTTCACCAGATTAAAAAAAAATCCTTTTTTGGAACACTTTGTATTATTTTATTTTCTCTGAGTTATGAGAGACTGAGGAACCCTAAAAAACAAACTTGGACCTGTTTATTGAAGAAAGGATATGGCACATTTTTTAGACTTACTATCAAAACCATAAAACCCCTAATCACTCTTATAATGATGGATGTATTTGTTCACATTAGTATTCTGTAAGAGAAAAATAGTTAAGAATTGAATGAGAACTCAGTAGCAATGTATTGCAACTGGCAGGCCACAGGCCACATGTGGCCCAAATACATTTTTAATACAGTCCTTATAGTTTATAAAATTAAGGACACTTCACATAAAAATACGTAAGCTTCTGTTTCCCTTGTTTTACAGCCAGGGTGGTAACAATCAGCTACAGGCAAGTTGGAGCTGCCCTGTTTATAGTGGTTTGTATGTTCCATAGCCCCCAATCCACAACCCCTTCTTCCACATGGGGGGACCACTGGGCCTGCTCCCCTCCTTCATCTTACCTGTGCACTGGAAATGCAGACACAGTGTTTTTTGTTTTGTTTTGTTTTTTTAAGGCAAAGAACCTGGATCCAGAAAGGGCTTCCCCATTCACTAGCTCTGTGACCTTCCACAAGCTCTGAGTCTTGAGGTCCCTCAGTTTTAAACAGAAGCTAATCCCTTGACTTCATAAGGTGGTTGTGGGGGATAAAAAATAAGAGTAGGAAAACTACTTTGAAAACTGCAATATAAAATATTGGTCATCTTTATTCATTTCCCAGTCCCCGCTCACTTACATAAATCCCCTCTATTTGCCTCAGCTATTACTGGCTTCCTTGTTCCTCATAGTATTACTCTGAATGACACCGTTTAAAATCTAAATAAAAAGAATTTGATATATTTCCTTGCCTCATTTAATAAGAGGTAAGATGACGAACAAATATCAAAGAAAACAAAACGCATTATTGAATGTCAGTGGATCTTTACTAGGTCCTTTCTGTTTGTAATGAAGGTATGAAATTAGTACAAAGTGTAATTGCTGGATTGCTAATCCCTTCAAAGGCTGTTTTAAGTTCACCCACTAGGCACCTGAGGCCTCAAACTAAAACTCACAGCCCTGTCATTATGGGTTCCTATGAGATATGAGCACTGATCTCCTTGGGCCTCACCCAGTGCTCCGGTAAAAAATCTGATCCAACAGGAAAAAAAAAAGGATCTATAAAGCTTTCTCTGTGCCTCCCCTCCTCTCAACATTTCAATATAAGCTCCAAAACCTTAGGCTCTGCAGCAATAAGCCATGGCACAAATTTTACACCTGTATCTATCAACATACAGATATATGTAAAAACAAAAAACAAAAAAAAGTAAGAACCTTGAAATAAAACAGAATCTTCTCACAAATGGGCAGAGGTGCTGACAACTGTGGGCAAATGATGCAGTGCCCACAGAAATGTTAGCAAGGATTTTTGCCGTGAGTGTTCTCTCCTTACACTAGGAATTCACTTATATATTTCTGTTCTGGTTCATTTACAATAGATCACCCTTGTGTGGAGAACCACAACTAATTCCTCCTATACTTTTAATGTTAAGATAATCATGCCTGAGTGAACTGTAAGATATAATGTGGAATTAGGAAAGGGGATTTTCACTGGACTCATTGTTCTTTATAAGATCTCCAAAATTGGGGTAATTTATGATTCAAGGCACAATCCGTTGAAAAATCCGTCTGACGAATCCGTTTTGAAGCATACCATATAACGCATTACTGCCTTCCCTGAAGTTGAATGAAACCATACCCAGAATCATATTAACGGTTGCCAAATTACCACATGGTCCTCAGTGTGTATTTTATTTTTAAAAAACGTAATAAATAACATCATTTTTTAAAAAACTACTTCTTTCAATAGATGGCCCAAGGCTGATGTTTAAGCAAGTCTCCTTGGCAACCAAGGAGCACAGTACGTCTCGGGCTGGGGGAAGGGGTGAAGACGGGGGAGCTGTTGGTAGAATAAGTAAAGGGAGTAGTAATTGCTCCCGCTAGACGACGCTGGTAGAGCCGCACGGGCCGCATGCCCCTGAAATTTCAACTCCGGTCTCGCCCCGAACGGCGCACCAGCGGCCCCCCCACCCCCTCCCTCCGGTCCGCAGGCACCTACCCCCAACAGGTTACAAGGAGAGACTGGCTTACCCGATGGGGTGAGCGGTCTGCTGGGTTATGTATGTACCCGAGGCGGCAGCGCAGGCACCGGGCGCTCCCTGATGCACCACGGCTCTGCTTCTCCCCACGATGCTGAGGTTAAGAGAAACCGCAGTTGGCTTCGCACTGTCGGTTTGGGGATGCAGTTGTGAAGACAGAGTGCTAGCGTGTATCTTGTGTGTGTGCGCGAGCGCGTGTGTCAGTGAGTGAGCGTGTGTGTGTGTGTGTGTGTGCGCCCGCGCGCTCCCGGGCTCTCCCGCGGGGAAACACTGTTTGCTAGTAAATAAAAAGCAGCAGCCAGCACCGCAGGTGGCGCGTCCCGGCTCGCTCTGCCCCAGGTTGCCGCGTCCGCCTGGAGCAGCACCTCGGCGGACCCCGGGGCGGGCTCAGACCGTGAAGCGGCTCCGCCCCCTCCCGCCTCAGGCGAGCCCGCGCGCACGCACGCCCCCTCCCCCTCCGCCGGCGAGCCCGCGCGCACGCTCCCCTCCTCCAACACCAGCCGCCAGGGAGGCGCGCACGCCGCGCTTTCCCCACCCCCCACCTCCGCTGCCCACGGCGAGCTGGCGCGCGCTCCCGCTCACCCCGGAAGTCCCCCTCCTCCGCGCAGCCTTGCTTAGTGCTCTTAGGCACCTGCGCTGTGGGCCGGTGGGGCTGCGCGGGAGCCTGTGGCTACCCACACCCGAGAACCCAACCTGCCTGCTCCCAGAATCCCTTCCCACGTCTGGAGACCAACTGGCGGGAACAGACAGTGTGACCTCGAGCACTGTCCCTCTGCTTCCTTGACCCTCCTGACTTGTGAAGTTCACATTGCCACTATTCCTAGCCACCCCTCTGTGGCTTCATGGTAATGTTGGGAAAAGCTTTACGGTAACTTTAAGGTTGGATGGAAGCCCCGAACCTGAGAAATGAGGAATGGTTACAGCTAATTCAGCATTAACATTGCAAACAACAGCCTAGAACACCTCTGTTAAACCTAAGGGCTTGGCCCACTCAGGTGCCATTTGCAGGTCATTGATGTCATTCCTGTGTGTAGCATGCTTACAACACACACTTAAGCAAAGTGGACAACTTTAATAGGTAAAGATATTCCATATTCCACTTTTGCAATGAAAAACTTGGTCCGATGTACAGTTAAGCCGTCAGGTATCAGAAGAACGTAACTCTAAATTGAGGTAAACTGTTTTTTGTTTAAAAGTTCAGGGTTTAAACTACCACAAAGATGGAATTTCACAGAATGGTAAGTCTCTTCTCTTGGAAGTTTGTGCTTTACACTTGAGCTAGGAACAGTGCCTTGATCTACTTGGCGCTTCCTTAATATTTTCATTAGTCTCAAAACAACGGTTCAGGAATTTTTTCACTTTCAGACCAGGTTTTATGGGGCTCTTTGCTACCCCAGCCCCATGCCTTGGGGCCTGATTCTCTGGCTTCCTGTCCATCATTCCCAGACTTTAGGCACTGGAGGCCTACTTATCTAGAAGTCCTAGACCCCAGGATAGGAGCAGGAGAAAGAACATTTGACTATAAATACGAGGTGCAGTACTAGTCTCTAGAATTTTTCATACGCAGTTTGATATTGTTCATTGGGTGTGGTTTCATACCAGAAGAATAAATATGAAAGGATGTTTGAACCCAAAATACTATGACTGGTGTCAATAAACACTTCTTTAAGATTCATAAACTATTTGTTACTAAATTGAACACACTTAAAATTTTAAAACCATCTAGGGGCTGGGTGGCTCAGTCTGTTAAGCGTCCAACTCTTGGCATCGTTTCAGCTCATGATTGCTGGAGTCCAGCTCCAGCCAGTCCACGGGTCCCTGAAGGATGGACGGTGTGGGCAAGAATGATGAAGAGAGCTCCGCGATTCTTTCTACTCACCTGGCAGGCATCTCTGTGCTGTCGGTTTTGGTGTCTTTATAGGTCGAGCGACAACATGACATCAGAAGATAGAATTTTTACAGTGGCTAATTATTTGTGATAAGATGCTTTGCTCAGCGGAAGGTGTACAGAAACAGGTTTTACAGAAGTATTCCACTCCATTTATTATTGATGTCAGTCCCCCAGATTAAGATAGTAACAAACTTGTCTTATTTTGCATGGGTAGGCCTTTTGACAATTTTTATGACTTTGTTTCCAATTAACAGGCTACAGCCGAGTCACGTACTTACAATGAGGTTGAGTAAATCTTATTAGGCTTGTTAATAAGTCGTTTGAGCAAGGCTTTTCTTTGATGCTGAATGTGCAAGCACCATGGGGGCCATAAATGTGTCAGCCTTTGTATTTGGGTTTATGTTTTAGTTACTCTTATCTATCCTCATGCCAGCTGCCAGTATAAGGGAGGGTGTTTGTGGAATGGAGGCCTTGAGGAAGGGACTGCTATAGATTACCAATTAGCAAAGGTATATGTAGTAACTGATATTCTGTCCTTATCGGTACCTTTACTCTAAATTAGGCTCTTTGTCTCCGGGCCAGACTTAATTATAACTCTTGTGTTCTTCTTCTTTTTTTTAATATTTTATTTATTTTTGAGAGAGAGAGAGACAGCATGAGCAGGGGAGGGCCAGAGGGAGAAGTAGACACAGAATCTGAAGCAGGCTCCAGGCTCTGAGCTGTCAGCACAGAGCCGGATGCAGGGCTCGAACCCATGAACCGTGAGATCATGACCTGAGCTTAAGTCAGACACTTAACTGACTGAGCCACCCAGGTGCCCCATAGCTCTTGTGTTCTTAACCTCCTTTTTATCTATGTCTTGGATCTACAACACCCATAGGAAGAGTCTTTTGACAAACATCTACAGTACTTTCATCTAAAATCTCTTTTGTAGGGTCTGGAATATGCTTTTTCTTATGAGGTATATGCGTGAGGAATATCGGTCTGATTTGGAATATTGTGAGGCCTGGTCAATACCAGCAGGCTCATTTCCAACATGTGCCAGTAGTAACAGAAGGAGATACCAGTTTACGCTTCTCATGGCAGCTGTGCAAACGCTGCCATTTCCTCGCTGTGACTGTGTCATCCAGCGAGGCTAGTGCGGCTCCCAGCACATGATCTCATAGTTCATAGGTTCAAGCTGACATCAGGTTCTGTGCTGACAGTATGGACCCTGCTTGGGATTCTCTCTCTCCCCTTTCTCTCTCTCTGCCCCTACCCAACTTCTGTGTGAGTGCTCTCTCTCGCTCTCTCTCTCTCTCTCTAAATAAATAAATAAACTTTAAAAAAAGTATTTAAACCCATCTATATTGACTAGATTATCTGTTTGTTTAGAATAAATGGAAGGTATTTATTTAAAATGGTTAAATAGAATGAAGAATATAACTGCAATTACACAGAAAAAAAAATCTTTATGACACCAAGTCACCATCTGTGTGACTATGGCAAGGTCTCTTACTACCCAAGCTGGGTCTGTCTTGATGATAGGTAGCCCAACCCAGTAGCGCAATGCCAGTCACATATTAGGGGCTCAATAAATATTTCTGACTGATACATGGATATAGAGGAACTAGGAAAAAATATGTTAAATATCTACTAAAATGTCTAGCTCAGAGAGGATGTTTTTTCCCTTAAATTACTCCTTAAGATTGATTTATAGATTTTTTTAATTAAAAAGCCTTTTGTTTATCTAAAATAAGGGATGACTCCATAGTTTATTAGACAGTGATAAAAACCCAACACAAATGTATATTCCAGTACACTCTGTTACTAGGCGACCAAATAAATATTTCTCTTTTGGGTACCATTATATATGATCTTTTTTCTCATAGATAAAATAACTTAAAACAATGCTTCCCAAAAGCTGTTCCTTGAAATGCTAGTCATTTGTTCAACCATTTTTTCTTTTGAACTCTTAGAAAGTGTTAAGCTTTGTAATTAGTGTAGGGCTTTCAGCTGTTGATAAATAGACATGGTGTCTGTTTTAATTTAGTGAAACTATGAGAGATAAGCTAAAGAAAGAAAGAAAAATTGAGGATCCTTTCATTGCAAAGTGACAAAAACTACTCCAATGAATTTAAGCAAAAGGGTATTTGATGTGAAGATAACAGTGCTAAGAATCGATGGGCAGCTAGCCCATACAACCAGGCTGGAAGCCTGCAAGAGCTAGAGTAGTTCCCAAAGGCCACAGACACTGTGATAACAGGATCACATCAGGGCAGAAATATCATGATGGGGTGTCTTTCACTGCTGGTATGGGTGGACCCCAATCTATTGCTCTTCGGTACTCCCAATTCAGATTCCAGCTTCCAGTTGTCCTAACTTGTAGCTGGGGTAGGAAGGGACCCCTGAACCCAGGCCCACCAGATTTGAGAACAAAAAGTGGATCCTGATGGCTGGAAAACAACATACATTCTCACAGGAAATAGGGAGCCCAAATCAAATGAGTAAGGGTAAGACTGAAAACTGGCTCCCTGACACATTATTGTATTAAAGACTCTGAGCTCTTGGGGTGCCTGGGTGGCTCAGTAGGTTAAGAATCAGACTCTTGATTTTGGCTCAGGTCATGATCTCACAGTTCGTGGGTTCAGGCCCCATGTCTGGTTCTGCACTGACAGCGTGAAGCCTGCTTAGTATTCTCTCTCTCCTTCTCTCTGCCCCTTCCTGGCTCACATGTGCTCTCTCTCACTTTCTCTCTCAAAATAAATTATTCATTCATAAACATTAATGTATTTATTTACAAACATTAAAAACAAATAAAGACTCAGATCTTGTGATAAAAAAAACTTTTTCACTTTTTTAAACAACCATCCTAGAGTTGGGTTGAGTATAGAATACTTGTTTTTAGCTTACCTCTTAACACACTTTAGGAAGCATTTTGGAACACGGTAAATTTTTGTAGCTTTTTCTCCATGAACCAAAATGTGAAAGCCTAGAATAAATCTAGTGTTATCCAGCTTTTATAAAATCTGTATTTTAACAGCTCTGTGATAATCAGAGTTGAAATTGTCTCTAGGCAGCTCAGATTTCAACATAAAAGAGAGCTATGGCATAGCCCCTTCTTCAACTCCAGAGCAAACACCTGTCTTAGCTGCCTTGTCCCATAGCCAATGAGGAAGGGTCATTCTTAGTGCTAGAGTCATAGTTTTCTGTCACATACCAATAATGACATTAAAGAGTTAATGAGCCAGATTTCTAATTACCATACTTCTAGAGAGAAGAGATCATTATTATTTATGCCAAAACTAAATTTGATTTTTGACTGATATTATCCAGTTTTCAAGCAGAAAATATGAAATAACTCTGGCTGACACCTCAATTTATTCAATTACATATGGGTACATTTTGTAGTTAATTTATGCCATTCATTAGGAGCCAGTATCACTCAAAACTAGTCATACCATGGGAAAATCTTTTACCACTAACATTCTTAGTGTCTCTATTTTCTGCCACATTCTCTGGTACCAAGCACTGTTGTTGCTTATGGTGTATTTTGTCTAAATCAGTCTAATCAACTAGACACAGAATGGATGTTTAGTAAATATTTACTATACTGAATAGAAAATAGTCTTTACCCACAAGACAGAATACTTTAATTGCAGTACTAAGTACAAACATAATATAAAGGGATTCATAGTCATTATTAGAGTAAGGCAAATTTTATTTTTATTTTTTTTTAAATTTTTTTAATGTTTTATTTATTTCTATGAGAGAGAGAGAGAGAGACAGCCTGAGCAGGGGAGGGTCAGAGAGAGAGGGAGTCATAGACTGAAACAGGCTCCAGGCTCTGAGCAGGCAGTCAGCACAGAGCCCGACGCGGGGCTCGAACCCACGAACCGCGAGATCATGACCTAAGCGAAAGTCGGACGCTTAACCGACTAAGCCACCCAGGCGCCCCAAGAGTAAGGCAAATTTTAAAACAAATGAGTTTCTTTTTCATGTATCAGACTGGCAAAGAAGTAAAAAAAAAAAAAAGATAATACCTTGTGTTTGAGAGAATCTGGGTAAATAACTTGTGAGTTATTGCAAGTGGATACAATACAAATTTTGGATGACAACATGTCAATATTTACACATTTTAAAAAACACACATACCTTTTGGTATGGCAATTCTACTTGCAAGAATTTATCCTAGGGTTACTGTTGATTCACAAACTGGCCCCTATACAGGGAGGGCACAGAGAGACCAAAGAAAAAAGGCAGAACATTCCAGATTGTGAGGGGGCAGATTTACTAAGCAAGGGAACTTACATAAGAGGCTTGTCTCTGGTGGCCTACCAGAACCTTAAAAGTGTATAGAGAGGCCTTGACTGGGTTCACCCATGTGCACCATCCAAGACTATGTCCTTGCAATGGCTTCCACTATAGGTAAGGTGACCTGAATGTACCTTCCAAGGATAGAGGAGGTGGTGAGGAGTCTCCAATTACCTGGACCCAGCTCAATTGACTGTTCAACCAGCAGTCACGTCATCTTCATGACCTCCTACAATAGTTACCTCAAATAAAGTGCAAAAAGTTATGTGAAAGGACACTCATAGTTTAGTAATATCCAAAAGAAAGAGAAGGAAAGATGGAGAGGGAGAGAGCTAGAGTCCATCATTTGGAAACAAATCAAGTAATTAGGATACCAAGTGGCCACTAAAAGAAATTAGATCTTTACACACTGATGCCAAAGATATATCACTAAGAAGGAGAAAAAAAAAAAAAGGCAAGTTGAAAATCAATAGGGATAATGGTCTAGAATGATCTAGCTTGTGTAAAAGTAGGAATAGAGAGAGGGCAGGAGAGAGATTGTGTGTTTTTCTATTTTACTGGCTAAGGAAGGCAGGGGTGAATCTCAGTCTGGCTTCCTTCAGTCTCCCCTACATACACATCCTGAGACTTCTCCTGTCACACCACTACCACGGACCCTCTGATCCAGGGGGCTTGCACAAATGCTAGGCCATCAACAGGGTCAGAATGGTCCCCTTTCAGGGCACAGATGGGTCCTCTCTTGCTGCCTCCTGGATGGTGATGTGACATTAATGGGAAGAAAGACTGGCACACTCTCTAGCACAGGTGACAGTTGTATTGGGCTCAGCTGAATGAAGCCTGGATGATAGGCAGTGTTCACTGTGGTGGAGGTTAGTGTCTCTGGATGCCAACCTAGATCCTGTCCAAGGGTTCTTCTTGACCAGGCCTCTTGTCCTGGCTCCAGAGACCATACCCCTTTGTCATGTCTTCACTATCTCCCTGTCATTTCAACTCAAGGAAGCCTAGCCGGTTTCCCCAGTTAGGAAGCTTCTTCCTCATCATGTTCTTCCCCTACACTGTTTTCTTTCTGGGCGCATGAGACCCTGCTTTTCCTCTGAGACCTAGCCTTTTGAAACCCCTAAGAAGCAAATCTGGCTTATTGTTTTTTTCCCAAGGTGTGTTCTCTCCTGTCCCCCTTCTATGAAGCAAGTTTTAGAAAATGCCTACTGTGTTGAATGAGGAATAGTCCCAAGTATTACCAATAACAAATACATTAATTATATCTAGAAATATCCTAGATGTGAAACTTTTATTCTCTCTGGGAAAGGGTGTAAGTGGATCTTTTATTTTTTATTTTATAACTTTCTGTGCTGTTTGTAACTTTTGATGAGTAAAAATATAATGTATAATATTAAAATCCATTTGTAAATAAAAAGTAACACTTCTTAGAACTGACTTATAAAAATGGATATTACAGTACTTTCAACTGCATTATTCAAAAATAATAGGCATCTGGGCACCTGGGTGGCTCAGTCAGTTAAGTGTCTGACTTCAGCTCAGGTCATGATTTTGCAGTTCATGAGTTTGAGCCCTTCATCGGGCTCTGTGCTGACAGCTCAGAGCCTGGAGCCTGCTTTGGATTCTGTGTCTTCCTCTCTCACTGCCCCTCCCCTGATTATGCTCTGCCTCTCTCTCTCTCAAAAGAAAAAAAAGTTTTTTTTTAATTTAAAAAAAAGGAAAATAGTAGGCATCACAGTCAGAAAAAAATTACTTAAACATTTTGTGAATCCTTCTTTTTTTTTTTAATGTTTATTATGTTTGAGAGAGAGAGAGAGAGAGCACACGCAGAGGAAGGGAGACAGAGGATCCGAAACAGGGTCTGTACTGACAGCAGAGAGCCCAAGGAGGGGTCCAAACTCACAAATCGAGAAGTCATAACCTGAGCCAAAGTTGGTCCCTTTGCCAGCTGAGCCACCCAGGTGTCCTCATTTTGGGAATCCTGACATCAATCAAGCCACACTGGCAACTACATAACTATACCTGCACATAAGCTTGATGTGAGTAGATGATGAAAGAAAGAAAAGGAAGGAAGGAAGGAAGGAAGGAAGGAAGGAAGGAAGGAAGGAAGGAAGGAAGGAAGGAAGGAAGAGAAAGAAAGAAAGAAAGAAAGAAAGGAAAGAAAGAAAGAAAGAAAGAAAGAAAGAAAGAAAGAAAGAAAGAAAGAAAGAAAGAAAGAAAGAAAACACGTGTAAATGGATCCCATACTTCCAACATGTGGCCAGAAGAGACTCCAGATTACTGGAGTTTTGATTCTATACTCTTTCCTTACCATCTTCCTTTCTCTTTATCCTTAGTGACAAACTAGTCACAATATTTTGGCTAAAGTCTCCTACATCAGTTACAGTTTCCTTAGCTTCTGTTTTCAGTGGCAAAACCTGGATCAATTAGGCAGGACTGTACATTTTTGGAAGGATACTGGTAGCTCAGAGAATTGAAGGAACAGGAGAGAAATTCCAAACAGCCAATCTTTGAGAAGGACTTGGAACTCAAATAACATCACTCTATCCAAGATGCAAATTGCCAGGCCAGTCGAACTGGCCCAGACTAGGCTCTGAGGCCATCAGTATGCAGTGGGGAGATGGTGTGGAGAGAACAGAGAACCACATGGAATGGAATGGGGAAGGAGTAGTTCCCAAAAGGAGCAGTGACATCCTCTTACCTTGATAAGGGGCAAGAGATGCTGCACAGGCCAAAGACAAGAGCTGTCCATGAACTTTATCTTTTAAATGGAGACTTACCTGAAATTTTTCATTTTTTTCCTTTTATTATCTCTTCTCCTGCTCCCTTACTGCTGCAAAGCACATTTCAGGTTGAATCAGAGCTGCTATTTTAAGACAAAATAATACCAGTTATTTTCAATGATATAAATTCTTACAGAAAGAGGTGAGCAGCCCACTGAATGTAAAGATATCTCAGGGACCCTGTTTAGATAATTCTCTCATGGTTAGGCCATTTATCATGGAATTTAAATTAGACACTGGATGATATATGAAAGTTTCAGTTTCTAATCTTAGAAGGATCTGTGTGGGATCCATTTTCCCAGGAAATCCATCATGATTTTACAGTAGTATAATGTAGATTAATGTAACTGACACTTCTAAAATTCTAATTCCACAGCAGTAATGTATGAATTTAATCATGCCATTAAGAAAAAAAGAAAAAAAAATGTTAACTCTATTCATTAAGATCATCCTTTCATTCAAACTTTAATGCTTCCCAGTCACCTCAACCTAAAGGTAAAATAGGTCATAATAACTGTCAAAAATAACAAAAACATTTCTCCAGCTTCAGCCGGTCTGCTTAACAAAAACCAGCAACCCCACTTCAAGTTGTCTCTGGCAAATTTTACCAAGGAGCCATGTTAACTTACCCAACACATCCTTGGGAACACAGGGAGCAACCTTTCTGCTGCAGATCCAGTAAGTGTTCTTCCCATTGCTTTGGACATCAGTTCTTTTCCTCTTCGCTTGCCTTTTTTAATGTTTATTATTATTTTCTTAAGTAGTTTCTTTCTTCCAGACCAATGGTTCTTAGCTAAAGGCAATCTTGTCTCTCAGGGGACATCATGTCTGGATACATTATTGTTTCTTATGACTGGAGACGGAGGGTGTTGCTGTCATCTAGACTGTAGATTCAGGGATGCAGCTAAACATTCTGCAAAATCCAGGACAGCCCCCCACAACAAAAAGCATCTGGCCCCAAATGTCAACTGTGCCGAGACAGAGAGACCCATCTCTAGACTCCAACAGGAGTCGCGGAGAGCTGGTCTATGAGGCAGTCAGAAGAAAGAAGGCAGTTCTGTCCTCGAAAATCACCGGTCCTCTGACATTTCTGTCTTAAGCATGGTTGTCATCTTTGCCTTCCCTTAGGATGACAGGACTCCTGCTACATTAAAGAGACGATTGCCTTCTCTCTAGGGAGTGTAATGATCACTTGGGGCATTAATGGGAAATGATCCCCATGTTGTGGCTATGGTTTTCTGTTACCAGCACATTTCTCTTGCCTCATGCTTCTTCTGGTAACAAACCCCCTACCTTGACCCCAGGGGTGGGCATGTAATTCAGGTTAGCCAGACAAGAGGCCTTTTTGCCAGAATGTCTTTCTTTCTCCTTCCTTCCTTCCTTCCTTCCTTCCTTCCTTCCTTCCTTCCTTCCTTCCTTCCTTCCTTCCTCTCTCTCTCTCTTTCTTTTTTCTTTCAAGTTCATTTATTTAATCTCTACACCCAACACGGAGCTCAAACTCACAAGCCCAAGATGAAGAGTCGCACACTCTTCCAACTGAGCCAGCCAGGTGCCCCAGGATGTTTTTCTTTTTAATTCAAGGAAAGACAATTTGTTTTCTGGTCTGAAACTATAAAGTAAGATGCTTTGGGGGGAAGCATCCTGAGACAGTGAGACTATCACTCCAGAAGCAGAGAAGGAGGAAAGTAAAGAGAGAAGAGGAAGAGAGACGCAGTGATAGTATTTTTGTATCTTGTCACCCTAAGTCCAGCTCCATCTCCATACTTCCCATGATTTGCTTTTGTGTGCAACTTGTCATCTCCTGTTTAAACTAGGTTACTTTGAGTTTTATCACTTCCAACAGAAGAATCTTGGCTAATATGCCCGTCTTCAAAATCTATATAATTTAATATGGCAGCACATTAAAAATGCTTATATAAGGTACAAACAGGGCTCCTGGGGGTCTAGTTGTGTTTTTGACTCTAGAAAAGGTTCAGGATTGTTCATGTCACAATAATTCATTGACTTGTACATTTATGTATAAGCAGTTTATGGGGGAAAAATTACTTAATGATGACCACTAAAAAATAGTACTATATATACATACTATAACAGTACTATATAACAGTGCCATAACAGTACTATAGATATATGGGGGAAGGGGGAAAATGGCATAGAACCCAAGCCATAAACAACAGATTTTATTTGAATAAGTGTAGGCAAGGAAAAAAGCTATTCTTCTACCCTTTTATGTTCTATAACTGAGACCTGTGAATTAAACTGACAAAAAAAAGATTAATGGGGGTAAATTATATAAATATTATTTGATGTCAATATTTTAATATTTGTGCAGACAAAGGCCTTCATAGAAAAGAAGTGAAGGTCTAAAGAAATGGTTAGACCCTGGGGTTTATATACCATTTTAACAAAAAACAATCAGTTGTGGAGAAGTGATAAGAGAAAAGGAGTTTGGGTTCCTGGGAGTGGTAAGTTAGGGGAAAGTCAATATAGTGGGAAACTAATGAAGGGTAAGGTTTGTTTGTGCTGGCCCATCTCCATATTGACTTTCTGTCCCCAGTGATACGCGTTGTTCTCTTCCTGGTACAGAAGAGGAGAGGGGGAGCACCTACACTAAGAGTTATTTATATTTGGTGTTTAAAAAAAAAAGATGGGGGGGCGGAAAGAAGCTCCTTATATGTTTGCTGCATCTTAATTGCCTTCAGCAAAAAAAATTAATCCTTTGGCCAAAGTAGCACATTTCAGTGTGGCATGTTCTCATGTCTTTTATAAGTGAACTTGGAATCATGTGTACATAGTACTTTTTAAGATTACAGAGCATTAATAATTCACACTCTTGCTACTCACAATTCTATGGGTATTATACATCTCATTTTTCTTTTGTCATGAATAAGTACTTAGTAATTCACCTAATTCACCAAGAAATTTCATTATAATTATAGAATTAGGGCTGAAATCCAGGTTTGTAACTCCCAAGCTCAGTGCCCTTCCCCTTAAATTACAGCTTCTTCTAGAGCTCCTGGGTGGCTCAGTCAGTTAAGCTTCTGACTCTTGGCTTCAGCTCAGGTCATGATCTCATGGTTCATGAGATAGAGCCCCAAGTTGGGCTCTGCACTGACAACATGGAGCCTGCTTGGTATTCTCTCTCTCCCATTCTCTCTGCCCCTCCCCTGCTTGGGCACACACATACTCTCTCTCTCAAAATGAATAAATAAACTTTAAAAAAAAAGTGTAGCTTCTTCCAAGTGGAGGAAGGAATCACAAACAAGACAGGCTAGACCCCTCCTTACACTGAGCTCTCAGGGTACCTAGCAGGTATCGCTATCGTGCATTGTCCTAAGTTATTGAATTTATGTGTACATATTTTAATATCCTCCATTAGGTTATGTGTTCTTTAGTAGCATAACCATTGTTTTACTCATTTTATTTGGTCTTACTTTTTTGTATCATTTCGTTCAGCAGAAGTATTAGATAAGCATTCAGTAAATATTTGTTAGATGATGGATGGATCGACAAATGGATGGAGATGAATTAAGAAGCCATGAAATGAAAAGTAGCTTTAGGCATCACTGTGATTGGATTACACACTTCAGTAGAGGAATATCAAGAAATATCTTCAGTAAAGTCAACTGGGGCAAAATTAGGGAAGCTATGAATGCCAACCAAGGTTTTTGTACTTCAGACAGGAGACGCAGGTGACATGCATTCTTTATCTTAGGAGGGTTGATCTACTTAATGGTTTGGAGGAAAGGCTATCGTAATTATCTAGGATTTAGGTACTAGAAATATGGAACACAGTAGAGGCTGAGGAAATGGAAAAGAGAGGAACAATGTTGAGGCTATGACTAACTCAATACCCTTTTCTCTCATGAGGAGTACAATGCAGGGTGACAAGGCTGGGTACCTGCTCAATGGGCCATGGTGAAGGGAGTTAGACAAATCAGTCTGTTTCGGAAAGTAAGGTTCCAAATGCCAGCAAGATTATGTATAACTAAGATCAAAGAGCCAAAGGCAGAATAATCACAGTTAAGGTTGTAGAGCCAAGGATTTGGAGCCAGCTGGCTAAGGAGTCAAAAGATAAGCAAGTTCTTAGCAAATGCAGAGGGTCCTCAGTAGCGCTTAATAGTGATAGCTCTTTGTATTAGTTTCCCACTGCTGCATAGCATATTACCACAAATATGGAGGCTTGGAGCAATACAAGTTTATTATATTACAGTATATAAGCTGAAAATCCAACATGGACCTCATTGGGCTAATATCAAATTGTCAGCAGGGCTCAGTTCTTTCCTGGAAGCACTAGGAAAGATAATCTATTTCCTTTTGTCTCTGCCAGCTTCTAGAAGCTCTCCGCATTCCTTTGCTTGTGGGTCCTTTACCTTCATATCTAGGAACGTTGGGGCAAATCCTCACACTGTTGTCTCTCTGGGTCTCTTTCTTCTACCTCTAAAGACCCCTGTGATCACACTGAATCACCCAGGATAATCTAGGATGCTGTCTCTATTTTAGGGTCAGCTGATTAGCACTGTTAATTCCATCTGCACCCTTAACTCCCCTTTTCCATGTAAGGTAACACAGATTGCAGGGATTAGGACATGGACATCTTTGAAGACCACTATTCCATGTCCCATGCCCTTCCCCTGGAGTGGAACAGTGCTGGGCCGGGCCTGCATGATGAAAGCTTTAGATGCCAAGGAAAAACCTAGAGATAATCTGAGCCAGGCCACTCTCAAAACCACCGCTTTCTCTCAGAATTTTCTTCCAGTCCTGAACAGTTAACTCATGAATTTAAGATGAACGATTCCTTATGAAAATAAAAGCTTACATACTGCCCCTCCCCACCACCCATCCATACTGTGGTGTGCTAGAGCCAACCTGTACCACTTGCAAAAAGCTACTGTTACATTTTCAGGAATTTTATAACACCAGGTTGACATTAGCCAAGGTAGTGCTGTTTATACTGTAGAAATGAACAAACACTACAAAGTAGAACTTTTCCCCCAGGGAGATCCAGGTATTCCACATTTGCCATTCCACTGGTATGTATGAGTTTTTAAATGAACATCATCAACAGTCAGGACAGGGTCCACCTTATATTTCAAAGACAGTGACTGGCTACAGCAATAAATTTGAGTCTCCCAGACAGGTGTGAAAACCAAACAGATCTCAATTTTGTCTGATTATCCATTGCTGTCCAGTAAGGTATGCAGGATTCATTTTACTGAATGGAGTGCCAGGGTGTTGCCAAGGGTAATCAGAGTTATGATGTACTTAAACGGGGCAGACATGTTAAGAAGGCCATTTGGTAATACTTCCTTAATCTTCCTAATCTTAGCAAGATTATAAACATCTACAAATCCATGCTTAAGGAGGGCTCAAGAACTTCTGTGCTGGTCCAGGAAGCGGAGAATTCGCAGAAGCAGATAGCAGTGGCATAGCTTCTCCATCACGCATTTCTTCCTGGTGGCAAAGGACCCAGAATAGGAGTGTGCAGGAGAGGCTCCACATCCCTCTGCCCTGGCTTAAAAAGAAAGAGAACTGGCCTGACAGCTGAGGCTAAGTTAGAGGTTTTCCCAAGCTGCACGGCATGTCAAAGACAGAGGAGCGTTCAGGGCTGAGCATCAAGTGGGAATCCAAAGTCATTGAATCACAGACAGTGCCCTACAGAATCACAAATCCAAAGAGAAGAAACAGTTACCAAAAGCCAGAAATGGAGGACAGGGATTTGAAAGATGGAGAGAGGATAGAGGACAAAGATAGATATATAGATAGACAGGAAGCAACAGCTCCAATGAGTAAGTCAGGAAATTTGGCTGAATATTGGAGAGTATACTATACTATAGAGTATAGTAAAATATTCTACTTATTTCCAGCAATGAGGTATGGAGGAGGAAAACGGGAAGATGCCAACAGGCTTGCCGTATCACTGAGTTGTTTATATCAGAGATGCATGCAAGGAAAATAAGAGCTACAGGGAAACAATGTATCAGGTTTTCTAACATTTATTCAAGTGCCTAAGAAACCTGAATGCAAGGGCAAAACTGAGTTTGAGCACAGGGCCCAGGCTTGAGGCTTCACTGAGGCATCCTATGTCTCCTTTCCTGAATCTGCTGATTTGACTCCCAAGCCCCAGGTGGAAGATCTCATTATTAGCTGAAAGAAAGCCCACGCTAAAGCACACTCACCTGGGCCAAGGTTCACTAAAGTCAAGAGAGGCCCTGATAGAAACCACTCCCTCCCCTTACCTCAATGAAAGGTGACTGGTAAGCATGGGACTTAGGACCAGAAGCTGCATTGTCTACAAGGGGCTTTTGACTCCATCCCTAATACTGTGATGTGAATGGATGCATCATGGAAGGGAATCAGCCAGCTGCTTCTTGGCTGTCGAGCTGTGACCAAGCTGGCTGGGCCTGCCTCCTCCACGAAGACCGGGACCTTTGACAAGTCTGTTTTCAAGATGGCAATTAGAGCTACAAGGGAAAGAAGGAAGTTCAGGCCCAGATCCTGGCTTTAAGGCCTAATAACCTCACCGAAAAGAATGTGGCCTGACGAATGTTTATCAGATTACATGAGTCATTCTACTTTGAGTAGGAGCTAAAAATGGGGTAGAAAGCGAAGTTCATCGCTGCCATAGGTAAGGAGCAGAATCAAGCCCACTTTCCCCATAAAGAAGAAAGGAAATGGGACCTGATTTGAACAGGTAAATAATTTAGTTAGACATAAAGAAAAATTTCTTAACAATTAAGAATGTATTATGATAGGAGGTACCTGGGTACCTGGGTGGCTCAGTCTGACTTCAGCTCAAGTCATGATCTCACAGTTTGTGGGTTTAAGTCCCATGTCGGGCTCTGTGCTGACAGCTAGCTCGGAGCCTGGAGGTTGCTTCGGATTCTGTGTCTCCCTCTCTCTCTGACCCTCCCCTGCTCACGCTGTCTCTCTCTCTCTCTCAGAAATAAATTTTAAAAAATTTAAAAAGAAAAGAATGTATGATGGGTTGGGGTGCCTAGATGGCTCAATCAGTTAAGCATCTGACTTTGGCTCTGGTCATAATCTCACAGTTAGTGGGTGCAAGCTCCACATCAGGCTTTGTGCTAACAGTGCAGAGCCTGCTTGGGATTCTCTTACTCTCTCTCTGCCCCTCTCCTGCTCATGCTTTGTCTCTCTCTCTCTCAAAATAAATAAATAAACTTTAAAAAAAAAATGTATGATGGGTTGAATTATGTTCTCCTCCACCCCCACAAAGTCATATGTTGAAAGTCCCACCTTCCAGTACCTTAGAATGTGACCTTATTTGGAAATAGGGTGATGGTGGATGTAATTAGTTAAGACAGGGTCATACTGGACTAAGGTAGGCTTCTCATCCAACATGAATGGTGTTCTTTTCTCTTATTTTTAATTTTTTTTTTTAAGAGAGAGGGAGAGACAGAGTGTGAGCAGGGGAGGGGCAGAGAGAGAAAGACATAGAATCCAAAGCAGGCTCCAGGCTCTGAGCTGTCAGCACAGAGCCCGACACAGGGTTCAAGCTCACAAACAGCGAGATCTTGACCTGAGCTGAAACTGGACACTTAACCTACTGAGCCACCCAGGCGCCCCCAATATGACTGGTGTTCTTATCAAAAGGGGAAATTAGGACATAGACACGCACACAGGGAAAGCACCATGTGAAGATGAAGAGAGAGGTGCTTTTACCAACCAAGGAACACCAAAGACAGTCAGCAAACCATCACATCAGTAGCTACGAGAAAGACCTGGATCATATTTTCTCTCAGGCCCTCAGATGCAACCCTGCCTACACCTTGTTCCCAGACGTCCAGCCTTCAAGACTGTAAAACAATAAATTTCTGTGGTTTAAGACCCAGTTTATGATAGTGGGTTCAGCAGCCCTAGCAAACTCATACAGAATTTTAAAGTACTATCTGTACACTTTTAAAAAGATATTTAAAATATAGTTGTTTCATTGAACCAGTCATATAATCAACCATATTTATTTTACAATACACAGAATTAACAATACATCATACATACATGACTGTAATTTTAGTAAATAGCAATATTTTAAATAAAATTAGCCATTATTTATTCAGGGCAGCATTTGTTTGAGAGTCAAAGTTTGAGTCTCCTCTAGTGTTATATGTTTCTAATTTTATCAACTAACTGTGTGCCAAATCTAATTGCTTCATGGTAATCCAAATTAAAATCATATTTCGATTAATACTGAGGATTTACTTAAAAGGCTTAAGGGATTACATGTGGAAATGCAGCAAAGATTGAGGAATAAATCAGTAACTTCCATTAAGATACAAGTGATTTTTAATTTTATTTTTATTTTTTTTAATGTTTTATTTATTTCTGAGAGAGAGAGAGAGAAAGAGACAGACAGACAGACAGACAGCGTGAGCAGGGGAGGGTCAAAGAGAGAGGGAGACACAGACTGAAACAGGCTCCAGCTCCGAGCTGTCAGCACAGAGCCCGACACAGGGCTTGAACCCATGAACTGTGAGATCATGACCTGAGCCGAAGTAGGATGCTTAACCAACTGAGCCACCAGGCGCCCCTGATTTTTAAAATAAACGAAAAAATATAAACTTGCATTTTATTATCAACAACAAACATTTATTAAGCATGTACTATTTGCAAATCACCATATAAAGTGCTATAGATACATGGAGACAAGTGATAGTGATATTGCCCCAGGAGCCCTGCACTCGCATCGGGAAAGCCACTGCAAAAGTAAAAACAGAGGCATCTCAGTAGCTCAGCTGGTTAAGGTAACTCTTGATTTTGGCTCAGGTTGTGATCTCTCAGTTCCTGAGATCGAGCCTTCCCAGGTGGGACTCCACGCTGACAGCACACTGCCAGCTTGGGATTCTCTCTCTCTCCCTCTTGCCTTAAAATAAATAAAACTTAAAAAAAAATTATCTCCCTCTGCCCCTCCCCAACACTCTCAAATAAATAAATAAATAAATATTGTGTAAGAAACTACCCAGGTTACAGTGCTCACAAAATGCTCTAGATATCGTTGCTTATCTAAAGTTACTAAAGTTACTATTTATATTTTCTCTCACACACAAGGGAGCCAGTCTTATCCCTTCTGTATAAACACCTGTCCTCCAGTAACCTCTCTGACTTGCCCCGGAAAGAGGAAAACTTTGTTTACTTTTTGCTATATCCTCTGTTAGAATGTTTCTCTTTCTCTGCCTGTAAGACCAGAATTATGAAAAACAAGGAGGTCCTAGATGTGGGACTTCTCAGATGACACTCCTTGGTTCCAAAGAAGGGAGACTCTCTGGAAGGGGCGTGTTGTGGGTAGTAAAGAGGTCTGCTGTGGATGCAGAAACCTGGTGTAGCTCTTTACTCCCAAAGTGAGAGGCGCTATCATTGGGTCACAGAAGGTGCCGTGAGCTTCACTTAATGGCAGCCTGGCTCACTCCCAAGCTGGCTGTGTGTGCATCTCGGAACTCCTGACATATGTAGCTCTGGTCCACTTCCTGCCACCTCTCTTCTCCCACCTGTCACATGTATGGAAAAGTACAAAGTCCTTTAAATCTTTCTATTCAAAACTACCATTCATCTTCTTCATAATTATACAATTCCAGAGGGACAATACCACTGACATTCTATGTCTAACTTTTAATGTATCCAAAGCACAATCCCAGCCCCGCATACAAAAAGGCACAGCACTTTCTGAATGTGCTGATTCCCTGGCAATACCTCTATTTTTCTTTTCTCTTTAGCTCTCCAATGCTGGACTGAAAGTAATTCCATCCAGTAGGAAAGAGCACTCGATGAGGAATCAGTACACCTGGATTCTAGTTCTAAACATGTCTATAACCATCTGCAGAATCTCAGGGAAGTCACCCCATTCCTCCGAAATCTGTTTCTTCCCAACGTGTTCACTATAAAGCTAAGAGACGGGACTGCCGTAGCTGAATAGTCCACAACAAGGTGAACAGGGTAGCAGATTTGTTCTTTTTAAAACTGTGGGATAATGTGGCACCTGGGTGGCTCAGTAGGGTTAAGCATCTGACTTTGACTCAGGTCATGATCACAGTTTGTGGGTCTGAGCCCCGCGCCGGGCTCTGTGCTGACAGCTCGGAGCTTGGAGCCTGCTTTGGATTCTGTGTCTCCCTCTCTCTCTGCCCCTCCCACACTGGCACTCTGTCTCTCTCTCTTTCAAAATAAATAAACATAAAAAAACATTAAAAAACAAAAAATAAACATAAAAAACCTTTTTTTTAAATGTGGGATAAGCTAGGATGCAAAGCGTAGTTCAAAACCAAAATTAAGAGCAATCACACAAAGTGCTGAGTGTAAGAATTGGGTCATCAAAACCAGACAGAAGACCCCAAAATAAGGCACATGTGAAATTCCACAGTAGAGCAGTTAATTTTAGCAGCTGTTTTTTTCACTATGCCGGAAAAACAGGAGTGCTGTTCTCTGTGCACTGTCTCCATGATTACTGCCCTTGACTCCATGTGGTTCTGGTAGGGATGCCTAATACTTCATCCCAACTGAAAAATGGGTACATAACTCAGATCAGGTCAGTTAGTGTCCTTTTTGCTGGAATTTAAATCCGGGGCAGAAAAAATTCCAGCAGCAGAAGGCAACTGGACTTGAGTCACCAAATGGTGACCTCTCACTCCCATTGTGAGACCCTCTGGAGCTGCCCTTGTTAAGCATTTCCTTGATCAGGTCTCAGTACCTTCAAATAAGCCTTTTTTTTTTCTTTTTGTTTCTTCTTTTTTCTGCTAAAGTAGACATTCAATTTCTCTTATTTCCAAAAAATGAACAAAGAACTAGTTCTCTGTATTCCCAAAGAACTAGGATTCAGATAGATGCAGGCAAAGAACTTTGGTCTTCATGGGCAGCAGAATTCATCCAGAGAGAGCCGGCCAGGAGCAGGCGGGACAATGACGGAGCCAGTACCTGGAGGTGGTGAGTGGGAGGGGGCACAAGTGCGTGGACAGTGGACTGTTTCTCATTGAGAAATGAGCTGATTGTGCCAGATTATATCTAAGCTCCAACATCTTGTGATTCAAAGTGATGAACTCCATGGCCCAAATGATTAGTGCTACGTTTAAGTGGGATGGAGAGAGAAAAGGCTTTGTCCTTCTCTCTTTGAGTCTTTCTATTTTTGGTGAGGGCTTAGTGGACGGAAGCATTCAGAAGTGTAGGGTGATGCATGAATCCAAGGAGCACTGTAATTGACAGCTGTGAATGCAGAGAGGCGTGCAGGTGACAGAACCCTGGCAATAACACTTGTATGACATTTTTTACGTATCTCACAAGTTAATCCTGCCAAATCATTAAAGAAAACCAGTTTTATCACTAAACGTATACATTTATCCTTGGACACTTCTGTGTGTATGGTAAAGTTTTGGTGTTTTCCTTTTCCAGGAATATTTCTTGATGTTAACATCAGTTTTTACTTCTGTACCTTGCGCTACCGTGATGTGAGAAGTCCTCCGTTCATCTTGAAATTTCCTCCAAGTTTTCTTGTACGCTATTAAGAAGTAAATTTGCTTGGCATCAGAGACACAGCTACACGACTGGAAGCTTTGCTGGTATGTGATCAGTTTTGGGGGTATTATGGCTTAGCTGTTACAGAAGGGGAAACACCAGTGCATGTGAGTGCCGTGTTGGGCATGCTTCTGCCTCAGGGCCTTTTCACTTTCTGTTCTGCTGGCCTGGAACAATGCTGGGGGTTATCAAGGTGACTGGGGGGTATCAACCTGACTACCAGTTGACCTGGGAGTTGGACCTAGGCAATCGGAGGCTCCCCACCCTCTCTCCCTGTCCTTGTCACAAGCAAGGCTTAGAGCTGCCTAGAAAATATTCGAATAGTGGGGTGGTGATCTTTTTTTTTTTTTTTTTTTTTTTTTCCATTAAAATGGGAGTCAAAACTCATGGGATCTAGTGCAGTTCTCCCTCAAGTTGGCCATGGTAACTCAGGACAGTGAAGAT
Source organism: Hyaena hyaena (assembly GCF_003009895.1). Classification (NCBI taxonomy): domain Eukaryota; kingdom Metazoa; phylum Chordata; class Mammalia; order Carnivora; family Hyaenidae; genus Hyaena; species Hyaena hyaena. Next base: position 239,807 of record NW_024081522.1, on the reverse strand, counting down.
GTAGTTTCCTGCGGCTGTTGTACCAAATTATAACAAATTTGATGGCTTAAAACCATGCACATCTCTGTTCTTACAGTTCTGCAGGTCAGAAGTCTGAAATCAGTTTAAATGGCCTGGAGCAAGACGTCTTCAGTACCTGTGTTGTCACTGGGGTCTCTAGCAGAGAATGTTTCCCTGACTTTTCCAGCAGGCCTACCCTCATGGACTCTGCCTCTGTTGTTAAGCAGTCAAGGCAGTAGCATGCTTCATTCTGCCTCACATCTTCCTCTGACTCCTTCTTATAAGGAAACTGGGGACTGCGTTTAGGGCCCACTGAGACAGTCTTCTCAAAGCAAGAGCTTTAAATTGATCACACGTGTAAAGTCTCTTACGTTTAAGATACTTTTTCAGGTTCCAAAAATTAGAACCTTGATGTCTTTGGGATCATTATTTGGCCTACCACCCCTCTAGATCTTAGTTGCCCTATGCATTAAGTTTAGGAATGTTGCTGCATGACCTACTATTCCTGAGTATTGTATGAGCCTCCTGTCTGCTCTACTGGATTCTAAGTTGGAAGATGCAAAATTAATCACTCACGTGCAAAGCCGCACTATTAGTTATTCATCTTGCACACTAACCAAAACCCTAATTTGGGGGGTGGAGGTCAGGGGGCTGGCAAGAGAGCAGGGGTGGGATGTTGTTGTTCACATGAATCATATTTCCCTTGTCATCTGGCTCAACCAACCAGTTAAAAACAAAAATGGCCTTGTAACAGGAATTGATACAGAAATGAGCTGGGTGAGTTCAGTTTCAGCATCTTGAGATTACAGAGTCTGTCTTCTGATGAACAGCAAACGCTCCGGCCACTTAGAGAGAGGAAAGCCAGTGAGAGGGAAGCCTGTAGGCAGTGAAGTGTGCAGAGAGGGCGAGACACAATTTCAAGAGCTTTTTGAGCATGAAGTGCTTAACAGCCATATTATGGCTTTATTGCTCAAGTTCACTGAAAACAAACAGTAACAAATTTACCAAACGTAAACCCATCCAAAAGTCTGTACGTTTTTCTCCTTGGCAGCTCTTTTAAAAATACCACTATTATTTTGGTAAGATGGTTTTGGTAAGATGCTCTTTGAATGACAAACTAACAAGCTTTGCTTCAGCATAACTGGCAAAGGTGGGAAAATGGAAAGGAATCTAGAAGAAACTAGATTTACAATGAACTATTAATTACTGGTACTAGGTGATGGATATATAGTCATTCATTTTACTAAACTCAGCATATTTAAATATGTTTGACGTTTTCATCATCAGGTTATTTTTAAGGGGGTCACCACTGGTTTTAAACTGAGCGATGCTACTAGATAAATAATAAGATCCTCTCTCGTTTGCAATTTCTTACAGAAAACATATTCAAACTCCTTATCAAAATGTAGGTAGCCAGGTACATGAATTGCTTTTTCAACAAAAGCAAAAACCTCATATATTAGTTTACTAGACACCCTGCTGAGATCTATAGACAGAACTGATAACTATAACTTTTTCTGGAAGCATAAGTGCTACTATTCCTGTGGCCATGGATTGGGGACCTGTAAGTCAACATGATCACATCGGTACATTCTGAGCTTCTATTTAATCAAAAGCTCTGAAGAAGATTACCTACTTCAAGAGTGGCATGAGAATATTAAAACAGATAACTACATTTCATGCTCCAGCCTCCCAATCAGAAATCGTGCTAAGCTGCTGTCTTATTCATCCAGCTTAAGTGGAAGGTACATCTAACAGTGTTCCTCCAAAGATCTCTTATTAAACAGTATCTCTCAGAAAAAATGGACAAAAGAACCTTACCTTCCACATGGTCAATTACAGCAGCATCTTACCTGGTCTTTCTCTTCCAAACCACCCTTTATATAGATGTTCATCATTTTTCTAAAACAGGCTTACGACTCTCTTACTTGCATTCAAGAGACCCTCACACATAGGGAAAATATGAAAAAGACCAAACTTTAAATTCTATCATTTAGAGACTTCTACTAGCTGGCCTGTCATGACTTCCACAATACCTTCTCTCTATATTCTCCCTACCTCTTTCTTCCCAACCACCCTCTCCTTTCTGTTTTGTTTTGTTTTCTAAATCTGATGGCCTATGTTTTATTTCTTTGAACTGGTTATGAATCTTGCCAGTTCCCTCATTTATGAGTTGAAAAAATCATTGACATGTGTTTTATCTTCATAGGAGTTGTGTTTTTCTCCTTTTACTGGCAAAATCTTTGTGTAACTGCATGTATGTTTACCACTACCTCCTTGTGTTTTTATTCCTAGTACATTGTTTCTGTTAATTGTCTCCTGTGACAATAAAACATTACAGAACTGTCACTCCTAATCACAAGGATTTGGCTTTGACTTTATCCTTAGTGCTTCGTACAGTGCTTTGGCATATTGTCAGGCACTTGCTGTCTTGAGTGAGATGTGAGGGGAGGATGCAGTCTCTGAAGTCTCCTGGGTTTGGGGTTCAAGGGTAGATCCACCACCACCCACTTTATCCCCAACCCCACTCTCAGGCTACCTGCTATGTTTTATTCATTTTCTATGAAAACGAATAGCTGCATAGGTAGTCATCACAAACTTAGAGGCTTAAGACCGTATCTATTTATTATTTCATAGTTCTGTAGGTCAGAAGACCGGGCAGGCTTGTCTCGGTTCTCTGCTTGGGGTCACTATGTGTCATAGAATTCTGCCTATCACACCAGCCTCTCTGCCTTGGCTAACAGTGGCACATCCAACAGAAATGAGACTTGACAAAGGGTTGCGTGCACTGAAGTTTAGGGGGAAGTATGCAATTCCCAGAAACAGAGGGAGAGAGAAGATAGCCAAAAAATAAGACTATCAGGATAAAGAGGGCACAAAATGACAATAAGAAAGTGCTCCCAAAGGTTTATGAGCAAGGGTACTTCATATACCTCCTAGATATCCACCATTTTATAACCAACAGGCAGTTAAATGCCCCTTTGAAATACCTCTAATGTAGACAAAATACTAGAGAGGACTGCAGTAATGTATTAATAAAATAATGTATCTAAAAATACAAATTACTGTAAAGTCCTAGCAAAACCTAAAATTATTACTATTAAAATGTTTTCTATTATGTTAATATTTTCTTTTCTTTTTTTAATAGTTTATTGTCAAGTTTGGTTTTCATATAACACCCAGTGCCCATCCCCACAAGTTACATTAATATTTTCAATATATAAAAGAATAGGTAACAGTTCTTGCATATTTACTCTATGTCAAGTCCTATGCCTTCACATGGATTATGTCTCTCAGTAGTCCTATCAGGTAAGTAGTATTGTTATTCCCATTTTACAGAGGAAACTGATTTTAAAATATTCAGGGACTTGTACAGAAATCATGCAGTCAGGGAGACAGAACCAGGATTCACATGTAGGTCTGTCTACTTCCAATCATTCACACTCATTATGTTAATCTATGGATGTTAAAGAAAGAGTCAGAAAGACAGTCACAATCAGAAAGAAAAGGCCAGATTTGAAGATGGACAAACAGATGGAGAGAACAAACACAGACCCCAGCTCTGGAATTACTGAGTTGGGTTCACTAGCTAAGGTAAACTGCTCCAGTTACAATGTCCTTTTCACAGCTTTTAAGGAGAACTTCTGGAATTCTGTTTCACAATCTTTGAAATGAAAATTAGTTCTTGAGTATTTGCTTGTTATTTGCGACATTGCACTTTTTTTATTCCTTGCCAAATTGTCATGGATACCTTCTGTAGCTGGGGCCAAGTGGGAGAATTATTATACTGATTAAATTGCTAAGGACAGAACAAAATTACCTCATTAGAATCAAACCAAAACCCAGCCATGACGGAACATTGCTTACTTCCATAAAAAGTAAGATTATGGGGATGTGGAGGGGTAGATACTCTATAAAAGCAATCTGGGGGCACCTGGGTGGCTCAGTTGGTTAAGCCTCTGACTTTGGCTCAGGTCATGAACTCACGATTAGTGGGTTTGAGTTCCACGTTGGGCTTTGTGCTGACAGCTCAGAGCTTGAAGCCTGCCTTGGATTCTGTGTCTCCCTCTCTCTCTGCCCCTCCCCTACACATACTTGTGTCTCTCTCTGTCTCTCAAATTGAATAAATGTTTTAAAAAATTTTAAATAAAAGCAAGCAAGCTGGTGCAGGGAAAACTGGAGAGGAACAAGAAAACAGCAATTGATGCACAGGGAGATGGAGAGCAAGGGAAATGGTGGACTGGTAAATAAATGACATTGGAAATGTGGCTATCTGTTTGGGGGGGGGGGAAGAATGTGGATCTTTACATCACAGGGTTATTTAATTTTTATTTTATTTTATTTTTTTAGTTTTCTTTTAAATTTATTTATTTCAGGAGGAGGGGCAGAGAGGGAGCGAGAGAAGCCCAAGCAGGCTCCACGCTGTCAGTGCAGAGCCTGATGCAGGGCTTGATCCCAGGAACCGTGAGATCATGACCTGAGTTGAAATCAAGAGTCAGATGCTCAATTGACTAAGTCACTCTGGTGCCCCAATACAGGGTGATTTTAAATGTCACTCTACAAAATTAGATCTGTCTTGTCACTATTATACTAATTGATTTATTTACCTATTTCTGTACCAATATCACACTGTAAGGTTTTATACTGTATTCTGATGTCTTACAGTCATTGCTGTTTTCCAAAAATTTATTGGTTCCAAAGCAATTTTGAGAACAAAGCTGGAGACATCATGCTCCTGGATCTCAAACTATATTACAAATCTACAGGAATAAAACTGTATGGTGTTGGCATAAAAATTGACATACTGATCGATGCAACAGAATGGAGAGCTCAGAAATAAACCTGTACTAGATACTTTATATTTTATACTTTTAAATTGTGTGAAACCCATTAAGTACTATCATCCCAAATTTAAAATGAGGAGGGTAGGTTCAACCAGAGTGAGTAACTTTCACAAGGATCCACTTCTGGCAGAGGGAATCTGTCTAGGGTCTGGATTCCAGCTCAGGGGCCCTACTAGTCTTTGGGTTTCTCTGATATTTGTTTGACATTCGTTTAGAACCTACTGTGTACCAGGCACTGTTCAAGGTGATGAATATAGCAATAAACAAAACAGACACAAATTTTTGTCCTCATAGAATTTATATTCTATTGTGTTGGCAAGACCCGGGGTTTATTTCATTAGTATCTTAAGATATTTAGTAATACATACCCATCATAACACTCTGTTCAGAGATCTGCTTATTTCTGAGCACCATCCTGGTTATAATTTCCTTAGGGACCTGACTTCATCCTTTTACAGAAGCCAGGAGAGTTCTGAGCCCAGACTTCCTGTTACTTTGCATATTTTGACAAGAAGAGCTAGAATTATGCATTTATGACTGAGGCTTTATTTCCACAATGATTCCCAAGCAATGATGCCAACTGTGCGTTTCTGATGGGAGCACCTCTGCTTCAGTTCTGCTCTGAGGGCTTGAGTAGCACCAGACCAAGACCAGGCAAGTAGCTGGTATAGGCTGGAGGTTTCTTTTTTTTTTTTTTTTTAATGTTTTATTTATTTCTAAGAGAGAGAGAGAGAGACAGCGTGAGCAGGGGAGGGTCAGAGAGAGAGGGAGTCACAGACTGAAACAGGCTCCAGGCTCTGAGCTGGCAGTCAGCACAGAGCCCGACGCGGGGCCCGAACCCGCGAACCGCGAGATCATGACCTAAGCGAAAGTCGGACACTTAACTGACTAAGCCACCCAGGCGCCCCAAGGCTGGAGGTTTCTGAAACACTGGATCCAAACTCTACCTACTTGTGAGAATTCAAAGAATCCTTTCATTTATAGTTATCTCCACAACCCCTTACACTTTCTGTAATTTCTGCGCCACATTACTTTTATGCTCCTAGGAGTATGTCTAACGTGTTACTAGAAGTATGGAAAAATTTCTATGAAAATGAGTTTTTTACTTTTAAAATATTTTAACAAGCAGTGAGCAGAATGTACTGCCATAACTGATGAACATGGACATAATGAGGCAGATGAAAGTTTCTTGGCACTCATAGAAATATGAGAATCTGGGCTATCAAGCATGGAGTTTTAGGCATGCCTAGGTTTCAAGGAGGGAAATCCTGGGGTAGCCTGCCACCTGCAGGGTAACTTCCCAACTAACTCTAGAAGAGAAAACTGGCTTTAGCCTCTCAATTTCAAAGACCAATCCCAGTAAAAACACATTTCGTGATAATCAATGGTGGAAGCTATTTTCCTTGCAGTACTTTTCTTATCGTTAAGTATTACATTTAATAGTTTAATAAATAAACCATTAGTTTTATTTAAATAAAATTGCCCTTTTCTTTGATTCTTTTTAAAAAATTACTTCAATTCAATTATCGTTACATCAATTCTTTTCTTGCTTTTAACTGGTCAAAAACAAACAACCACCTTCATTACGCTGAGAGCTGAGGACACTAAAAACAGATCTTAACAACCACAGTCTATGAAAATATGGTAACTTTGGAAACCCTGCTACTTCCTAGTAGGTCCCTTTTATCTTTTATGGATATATATATATATATATATATACACACATGACAATATTTCTAAAGAATCACAAGAAGAAGGGACAACATAATAATCTGTTTACAAATGGGGGGGGAGGCGGGAAGAGAGAGTATGTAACAACACTGGTGGGTTTTTTGGTTGTTTTTTTTTTAATGTCTTACTGGCTATTCCTTTCACTAAGTTACAGGGAAGTTTTATTAGCTTTAAAAGAGAAATAAGTTGGGGAATGATGCAGTAACACATAACTTAATAGTATACATAAATAACACATCAGTATCAAAAATAAACAAAAGGGAAAGGACAGCAGGACTGAAACCGATACAGTCACACTGCGTTAGAAGAACGGGATGTAAAAGATCAAGGAATAAGAGAACAAGGTAGCTTAATCAGAAAGGCATCACGCAAGGGGACAGGAACGTAAATAATTAAAAGAGTGAGAACAAATATTCATCAAAAAAGAATACACCTTCTTTCTTTCTTAGAGATTTTTAAACAATGTTTTAAAGTAATCGCAAAATAAATAAATAAATAAAATAAAGTAATTGCTACACCCAAGGTGGGTCTCGAACCCATGACTTTGAGATTAAGAGTTGCAGGCTTCACCTACCCAGCCAGCCAGGTGCCCCGAAAGAATACACTTTTCATTAATTTCCTCTCAGAAAACAGGAAAGGGCGATTTTAGGACCTTCCTTTTCCCTGGCGCAGTTAGTTCTATTATTATTGGCTTTTCGGCTTTTCCGTTGCTGCCCTGACCTTTGGAAGGAAGTCAAGGTCAATTTCCTTACCACTCTGATTCTCTACTCAGCCTGCAATTTTGAAATCACGTGGAAAGCTTAAACCAACGCCGGTCCTCCTTCCAGTGGAATTAAATCAGAAAGTCTTGGGTGAGGCCTGTCCTGGTAGAGTTTTAAAACTTCCCTCCCGACTTCCCAAACCCGCAGGGGTGAGAACAACGTGGGTCGGAGCCTAGGCCCCGCCCCCTCCCGCCGGAAGCGGCCGAAGTCTGTCACAAGCCCTGCACCCCGAAGGGAGGGGCTCCCTATGACACACTCCGGGCAAAGACGCTGCGTGCGCCCTCCCGACCGCTGGGGGGCGAACTGCGCGCTTTAGCGCCCATGTTTCGGCTCCGGGCCGGATCGACCCCACGCGTGCGCATGCTCGGTGCGTCCCGGAGGGTGCCGGTGCCGGTGTTACACCACGTGTGCCGTGAACCTAGAGGGCATCATGTTGTGAGGAGATGGGCGCTGCGGTGTTTCGCGCAATCAGAAATTTCAACCTAGAGAACCGGGCGGAACGGGAAATCAGCAAGATGAAGCCGTCCCCCGCTCCCAGGCACCCCTCCACGAAGAGCCTGCTGCGAGAGCAGATGAGCCGTAAGTGGTGCAAGGGGGCGTCTGGACCCCGCGCGCGGGCTCCCGGGGCGGGCTTGGCGTTTCGGCGTCCGTGGACCTTGGTCCAGTGGCGGGGGTGACCGGGGTTGGCCGCAGTGACTCGCCCGCGGAGAGCGGTAAGGTGGTTACCCCCCAGGCCGGTGACATTGAGACTGCCCCCTTGCGCCCTCGTAGGAGTGGCGGCTCCGCCCACTTCGGATTTGCGGAGGTGGCGGCCCCCGTCCGGGCCTGCGGTGGCTTTTATCTAACGCCTGTGGGAAGGAATCCGAGTCTGCAGTTTCTCGGAAGTGCTCTCTGGGGGTCTTCACACAACGGTGGACGCCGGGCCTGACCTAGCATTTTGATTCGCAGTACAGCACTTCCCATATTGTCCGAATGATTGTTTATTAAAAAATTAAAAGTGGCTGTCTTGTGTTAAGTGTTAGGATCTTAGAGGGAATTTTCCTTGGCTTTAATATCGTGACATTCTTTTTTTTAGACCATCCAGAAATTCAGGGAGAAGTTGCTAGAAAAAATGACAAACTGCTGTCCTTACTAAAAGATGTGTATGTTGACTCCAGAGATCCTGTGTCTTCTGTGCAGGTAATGTGTGTTTTAATTCAGCAGATGAGTAATTGAACCTTTTTGTGTTCCAGGGAAACAAACGAACGAGAGAAGTGTGGTAGGTAGTAAAAGAGAGTGAGTGCTCTGCATGTTTAATAGAACTGTCAGTGTAGTTGTGAGCAGCATACAGTGCATTGGCAGAACTTAAGCTCAGTGGTAGTAGTATTGTTTCACAATCTGTAGGATTTGGTAAGATATTTCTAGTGGTTGTCGTTTGAACGACCAGAGGAGATCTTTAGTACTACTTTCTCATCTTTCAGTGGGTTGAGTTTTGTCTTGACCTCAGGGATTCCTTTAGTGTTGTGTTGTCGGTGTTTTGGTTTTGGTTGTTTTTTTTTTTTTTTAATGTTTTTTATTTATTTCTAGGAGAGAGAGAGAGATGGCGTGAGAAGGGGAGGGTCAGGGAGAGAGGGAGTCACAGACTGAAAGAGGCTCCAGGCTCTGAGCTGGCAGTCAGCACAGAGCCCGACGCGGGGCTCGAACCCACGAACTGCGAGATCATGACCTAAGCGAAAGTCAGACGCTTAACCGACTAAGCCACCCAGGCGCCCCTGGTTTTGTTTTTTAAATCTGTATTCAGATAGGAAACGTAAAAACTGGGAGTTTATGAAATACATTAGGAATGGGAACCTATATGTAAATCTATATGTAAATACAATGCACACGTGCTTTGTGTATAGTTATGAACAAAACAGACTTAGTCCTTGATCTCAGTGCTTATAATATTGTGAGGGACATAGACATTAAACAGATGAGCAACCATTAAGTACATAATTACTGATAAATCTGTGAGGGAGAAGTATGGGCACTGTGAGTATATCAGAGGGACCTGTTTGTGCTTGGACAATCAGAGGTGGTTTCTGAGAAAGGGACAATAAGCTCAGGCCTGAAGGATGAACCTAAGTTAACTAGATGAGTTTGTTGGAGCAGGAAGGTTCTAAGTAGGGGGAAGAGTATGATTAAAGGAGAGGAAAGTGCCAATGACAACTCCCAGATATTTTTCCATTGTAAAGTTCTCTGGTCCTCTCTAGATTGGTAATATTGTTTTGCACAGATACGGTTATTAATGTAATTTTCATTAGATAAGCGAAATAAAACTCATGTAAAATAAGGTTTGTGAATTGTTGCATGTAATAGCAATTACAGGGCTCATTTATCACCAGATGTTCCCGTAAAAAAAGATGGAAGGGTTGATGTTCATGTTTTTTGTGTTGAATACTTCCAACAATAACAGGTGTTGAATAATACTTCCAACTGCTGTTGCTCTCTTGCTATACTAAATCATGCATTCAAAAATTGGCCCTTCAAGAGTGAAAAAATTTAACAGTTTTTATGAATACAGTTATGTAGATATAAAACATAAGGAGATATACGGTGGTATTAAAATTTGGAGGAAAAGTTTAAAGAGACTTGGGTGAATGACAATGAAGAAAAAGGTTGAATTACCTATTTAGCTTTGCCCCTTTTTCTCTTTTGGGTAGTTCATAGTTTTCTTAATTATTTGTGATGTTTTTAGACATTAGTGATACTCTATATCATATATCAAATAATTTATTTTTTCTGACTTTTTTTGTTTCTTTTTGAGAGTGAGTGCATGCCAGTGCACGAGCCTGGGCAAGCCGGGTAGGGACAGAGAGAAGAGGGGGACAGAGGACCCAAAGAAGGCTGCGTGTTGACAGCAGTTAGAGTGATGCGGGGCTTAACTAGTGAACCGTGAGACCATGACTTGAGCTGAAGTTGGACGCTTAATTAGCTGAGCCACCTAGGCGCCCCTTTTCTCTGGCTTTTTAACTTACTGCAACTCAAAATTCTGTCAAATACGTTAGTTGTTTTTGTCTTTCATGTATTGGAAGTCTGGACTCCAACATAAAAACGTTTTTCTGTATTAGTACTTTTATGACTGTATATTTTATGTTAAAATCTTTATTTGTCATTAAATGTAGTATTTGGTGTGTAGAGATCTTTTCAGCTGGATGGTCAGTTGTCTAAATGTAGTTTATGGAATAACCGGGTCTTTTCTCCACTCACTTAAAATACTAATATATACAAGTCTGTTTACGGATTTACCAGTTCTACTTACTTTTCTGTTTTGACACTAGGATCATACTATATTAATTAAAGGAGGTTTGCAATGTGTCTTGATGTCCGTTACAACCTTCTACCCCCCCACCTCTCTCCAAAAGTTTCATGACTCTTGTCACTTTTTTCCAGATGAACTTGAGAATCAAAGTGTCAGGTTCTTTAGTACGTATGATTCAGATTTTGAGTGTAACCGAATTGGAATGTACAGATTAATTTGAGAATTAACATCTTTGTATTACTGAGTTTGGGGGGCATAGAAGGAAGGTTGCTACCATAGGATCTTTTTTCACCCTAAGGGTTTTAACTATTGCTAATTTCCAGAAAGTAAGTAATTTTTGTATTGCAGCTACCCACATTTGCAAGGTTGTTATTTCTATTAGTTTTTCAGTTTGTTGTGTTATTTTTCTGAAGATACTCCCATGTCATCAGCATAGAATTACAGTTATCTAGTATTTGTCCTACTACATTTATTGTGTTTGTAGCATTAAGATAGCAGTGAAAGTTGGTATTCCATCCTGTTGTTTCCTTTCATAGGGTGTCTCTAAATGTTTCAGCATTAATTATAATAAAATGATATGGTTTCTGATTTAAGAATACTTTTTTCAGGGGCGCCTGGGTGGCTTAGTCGGTTAAGTGTCCGACTTTCGCTTAGGTCATTATCTCGCGGTTCGTGGGTCCGAGCCCCGCGTCGTGCTCTGTGCTGACTGCCAGCTCAGAGCCTGGAGCCTGTTTCAGTCTGTGACTCCCTCTCTCTCTGACCCTCCCCTGCTCATGCTGTGTCTCTCTCTCTCCTAGAAATAAATAAAAATATTAAAAAAAATGTACATTTGATAGACATGAATGTTTAACATCCATAGGCTTTTGATGTATTTCACTAAAGAGATGGCTATTCTCTCTGGGTCACTTAAATTATTCATCCAATGCTGGAATTCTGCTTGCTGTGTTCATAAATAAGGCCATAAAACACGGTAAANAGTCTGTGACTCCCTCTCTCTCTGACCCTCCCCTGCTCATGCTGTCTCTCTCTCTCTCCTAGAAATAAATAAAAACATTTAAAAAAAAAAAAAAACAATACTTTTTTCACATTTGGGGCTTTTTTTTGTTGTTAATTTGCTCAGAGTTTTTTGTTTGCTTTTTTCAATTAAAGAGGATGTTGAATTTTATCAGATATTGTTCAGTGTCATCATATTTTAGTATTTACTGTTAAACAGAAGGGAAATTTGAAAAAAAGTGTATATGGAGTGGAAGAACAATTACCTGGGAATAGAAAGTTAAGAGAAGCTTTGAGTTTTGGAAAGTGAAGAAGGTGGGATGGTGTTTCAGGCCAAAGTTACAGTATAGGGGTAGAAGAGTGTGATGCCTTCAGAAACCAGTTAGAGTTCATTTACAGTTGAAGGAAAGTGTGAGCAATAAATCTGGGAGAAGTGAGATAGGATGGAGGTAATAGGGACCCAATCATGAAGATCCTTATTCGTCTTGCTAAGAAATTTGGATTTCATCTTGAGGACAGTGGAAAGTCATTGAAGAGTGTCATATCTGATTGCCTTCATAATGGGCTGGGAAGAAACAAAGTTCATTTTATTCAATCAAAGGAAACTAGTTAGGCTTTTGTAGTAGCGCCCACAGGCGACTTTGGCGTGGAGTAGGGTGATGTAGTGACGAGGAGAGAAGTGAATGTGTTCAACAGGGACTTGGAAGTCACTATCAGCAGGCTTTGGTAATCAAGTGGATGTAATGTGTGAGGGAGAGGGAGATGTCAGGTATAACAGGACATAAACGCTTTAAGGTTTGGAATGAGATATGGAGGGAAGTGATATTGGTCACTGAGATGGAAAATACGGGGATAGAACTGGATTTTCTGAGGAAAGGGGTGATATTGGTCACTGAGATGGAAAATACGGGGATAGAACTGGATTTTCTGAAGAAAGGGGTAATTTCAGTTTTAGACATGTTGATTTTGAAGTGCTTGTACATAATCCAAGTAAAGGCGCCCCTTACGCATTTGGGACTTTGAGTCTGTAAGTGAGAAGAAAGGTCTAGGTTTGAGATCAGCTTTGAAAGTTACTAACACTTAGGTAGTAATGGAAGTCCAGGGTGTGTGTGGGATTACTGTAGAAGAATGTGAAGACTGAAAAGAGGGCCTGGGCCAGAACTGGGAGCACACTAACCTTCAGGGGGCAGCTGAAGAGAACAAGTCCTCAAGAACACAGGAGCCACTGGAGAGACAGATGGAAAACTAGGAAGTGGAGTGGCATGGAAACCAAGGGGAAAGTTTATTATGGGTGTGTTGGAGTGGTCTGCATCAGATCTTTAGTGAGTGTTCATAAAGCCTGAAAAGTGTTCTCTGCATTAAGATCTAATCCTCTAATCTAATCCTGGATCAGAGATCACAAATACTATCTTTAAAGCTTAACTAGAGAGAAGGAAACTGGCCATAAACAAAGTGTCAGTGGGCATTTTTAAAAGATAGTGACGATGGCATTTTTATATTTTGACCAAACAGCAGCAGTAGGCATTGTACAACTGAAAGAAAAAGAAGAGAATGATTGGCATACCCAAGTAATGAATGAAAGAGCAAGGATTATACTTGGATGGGACGGATGGGAGGAAAGATGAGTATGCATAGGTTGTTTTCTTATGTTTCTGTATTGGTTTATTTTCTCTCAAGAGGCAAGATCTCTAGCATATTTAAATTCATTTAAGGTGTTTGAAGGCATTGAATATGAAAATCAAAACTAGGAAACAGAATGGGGATTATCGAGTAAATTGTTAGGGCAGAGTCGGAATTCTGCCCTTCTAAAACAAGTTTTAATCTAATCAGTTCATTTTTGTTATTCTTTAATATGCATGAAATGTGATGAGTGGATGTTATGCAATTGATTGTTATTTTGACTAGATTTCTTAATGATGGTTGATCTGTAGTTATGAAACGGTGATATGCGAAAGTGCCATTGAACCTTTGGGTCATTGTAACGAGAAAGTGTAGTTTGGAGAAGCATGTGTAGTATTTATTTAAAGAATAGTGGAGAATTGAGAAGCATGAAAGTAGATGTCACATCTTTTCTCTCATCTTGAAAGCCTTTTGTTTCTGTTTTTTGATACTAGGTAAAAGATGCTGGAACACGTCAAGAGCCAAAGGAGTTCAGATTGGTAAAAGGCCAAGACTTTAACATGATGAGTATTAAGAACATTCCCAAAGGCAAAATTTCCATTGTAGAGGCATTGACACTTCTCAATAATCATAAACTTTACCCAGAAACGTGGACTGCTGAGAAAATAGCAGAAGAATACTGTCTAGAAGAGAAAGATGTAAAATCCCTTCTCAAATATTTTGTTACTTTTGAAGTCAAAATCATCCCTCCTGAAGACAAGAAAGCAATAGCATCAAAATGAAGAAAACGTTAAAATTACTTTCATATGTGTATACCCCAATCCCATGCCCTGTTTAGTTTCTCATTTAGCTTCAAATTACTGAGTGTTTAAAGCTCCCTCCATGGGAGAGCATACTATTTATTGAGCTCTGCTGAATTTTCAGGATTGCCGGTGTAAAGAATTTTGTTTTCTTATAAAGTTTAATTTGGTTTAGGCATATGTTCATGTGTAATATCAACAGGCCTAATCAGCACATGCATAAATTATTATAAATAAAGTTAATGTGTAATTTTAGACACATCATATCATCAGCTTTTAAATTGGTCATATGACCTCTTAGGGAATGGCCTGTATCTCTCTTGTTTAGCATTCAAAGTTTTGCCGTCCAGTTTAAGTGATTAATTTATTTTTCCTATAGAATTGTGAAAGTGAGAATTTTCCTACCTTTTATGACTATATTTTCTTGTTAGGGCAAGGGAGATTTGACAGCAAGGTAGGAGAACAGTATTTCCCAAGTGAAAGCAGACAGGAAAGTGGACACAAATTCAGTAGAAAGTACACTTTTAATATTACAGGGAATAAGAGTTGGTGAGGACTTGTGAACTGGTTTTATGTATGAAATAACTTATAAAAATTATAAAAAGGAGTTGATACTTATGAAATTTTAGCAGTCTTTGTTTTGACAAACAAACAGGTAAATCCAGAAGCTTTCAGAGAAGCAGGTAGTCGTGAGACCTGTCTGGAAAAGTAACTTCTCTGGATTTAGTAGAGACATACAAGAAAATTGTGAAGATTGGTTAAAGCAAAGAACCATGGCAAATGAAATTTGTGACGAATTATATGTATGTTTTCTCATTTAAATGCTGGTTGAAGGCATAGAGGAAAAAAATGCAACAAGTACAAAATGTGATCATTGGAAAGGACCTGGGAAATTGTTGCTGCATCATTTGAACCAACTTATGAGTACAATGTGTATTGGCACTAGGGTCTTGAGCAAGGTGACTGAAGTTTAGCTCTGTTGTATTACCACCCGTGGGATCTTGGGTAGATTGTGCAACCTCTTGGAAACTGAATTTTCTCTAAAAAGTGAATATAATGCTGCCTTATTTAACACTAACAGTTACTGTGAAGATAAATAATAATTAAAGACTGAACAAATAGGACTTTATTCTTATTCTTTGCAGTTAAGAACAGAGAGCTGGAGAGGGTTATTCTCTAGTTGATGACATCATCTAGTTTATGACATAGCCAGGTTGAAAATCTAGGTTTTCAGATTCCTACTGGTATGTTATTTCAAAAGAGCAGAAAGTGTAAGTTGTAGGATTATTGGAAATGTGTAAGAAAAATTCCAGGTTATCTGTATCCTTCTGAAGGCAGATAGACATTCACTACTTCTCAAGGATTCCCTTGGAAATGGTATGGAAGCTGCTGAGGATTTCAGCATGATGATGGAGGGCAGCATTTGCAATGCTAGAAAGAGAAAAATGGGCTGAGATGGGAAATTTTAAGCTTGTTTTCAATTGCAGTTTCATTATGTGAATAAACTGTATTTGTTTATATTTGGTTCAAAACTTTTAAGAAAACAACTGTATAAAATTGCATTTTAAAGCTCTGATAAATCAGTCATCAAACTATTTGTCTTTATGAAATAAAGGTCAATACTTGAATTACTAATAGTGCTATTTCTGAGCCGTCTTCTCTACTGAGATCTGCACACCGTGGTTAGGCATCTGTACATCTGGCTGTTAAATGGTGTCACATGATAAAATAAAGTACTTCCCATATCTTTCATTGGCCTCTTACTGCTTTTTATTATATGTAGGAGAGTGCTTGAGTAGTAGTGGTGTCACGAAAAGCATGGAGTTTAGATTCAGAAAACCTGGGTGTAGATCTAAACATCATCACTAGCTGATGGTATCTTAAAAGCAATGACTGTGCAGGGCCCCTGGGTGGCTCAGTTGGTTAGGCTGGTTAGGCTTCCAGCTTCGGCTCAGGTCATGATCTCGCGGTTTGTGGATTCAAGCCCCTCGTCTGGCTCTGTGCTGGCAGAGCCTGGAGCCTGTTTTGGATTCTGTGTCTACCTCTCTCTGACCCTCCCCTGCTCACATGGTCTCTCTCTCAGAAGTAAATAAAACATTAAAAAAACACACACACAAAAGCAATGACTGTGCTAGGCACTGATCTCAGTGCTTTACATTTACTAACTTGCTTGATATTTGCCATAGGCAGGAAGAGAAGTACTTTTAATCATATTTTACAGAGGAAATTGAAGGACAATGATAAAAACTAACTTTTCAAAGATTAGTAAGTGTTGGAACCTGGACTTAAATGTTATTAGGTTATTTTCAAAATCTTGTGCTCCTAAATGTTTTACTGTGTTGCCTCTTTGGGATTGTAAGAATTTAAGTCATGGCATTCAAGCTGCAGGACTACTCCGCTCGCTGTATATGAGAATCTGAGAAACCCGTCTGGGCCCTCTCGAGTATGATAGATTGGTTTAGTAAGTCAGAAAGATGCCTTTGTTGATGGGATCTAGATCGGAGGTGTTTTTAAAACTACTTAATGACTAGTGTGGCAGCATTAAAAAATAATGTCCAATGTGTGCTGACCATCTGTGAACGTTAAATAATTGCAATGTCTGGGTCTAAAGTTTTTTGTGGAAAAGAAAAGGAAGGAACAGGGGATCGAGGATAGCTCTGAAGGAGAGAAGCTTTCCAGGTATGAAGAAGGGAAGAGGGAAGAATTCCTGGGGATGAGAAGATTTGGGGCTAGCAGAGTCAGGGGAGGAGGCTGGAAGTTTGACCATAGGGTGGGCAGGAGAACAGATCCAGAGAGCCGATAAAAGGATAACTGCCTAAGTAGGTACATTCGGTAAAGCTCTATGATAAACAGGGTTACTATATAATTCATTGCCCAAACTGGGACACTTGAAAGTGAAAAGGGCACCAATTACATTAGAACAACAGGGACAATAGCATCAACTAGAATATCTTGGGTCAACTAGGACGTATGGTCATCCTAACAAGGCATTCATGGAGGTCTTGAAGGCCATCTCACCGTTAATCACTCAGGAATGACTGTTGACTGTGCCAAAGGTCTCTACTTGGCCTCAACTAATGCTTGTACATGGACATTCCCTCCATATCTACTCCAAGCCCTTAAAACACCCATAATCCCAAGAAAAGGAGGGTGGGGCCCTGGACAATTAGGGATTAGGAACCTTCTGTACCCATAATTGGGTACCCATCACTGGATGTATAGAACTGAAGCAGCCCAAAGCACCCTGACTGGGGGAGTGCTTTAAGACGGTTTGTTGGGTAAAAGTTTAAAATATAAGATATGAGCACGTACTCAGCACTAAAGTACTTTTATGCACCTTGGGTAGCCATCATTATAGTAGCTACACTATCTTACTTGTCCTGACAAAGACCAATAGAGTAAGCACTTCAAGAGAAGGAATATCTATCCATTTGTTTACTTGAATATTCCATTTCTTCTGCTTTAGGAAGAGATAGGACTTAGTTACTCGTTAGGAGAAATAATGAAGTATCAGCAGCACTTAGATCTAAATTCCTATATAAAAACCAAAGCAGGGCATTTGGGTCACTAATTCCATGGTCTTTCTTTGCCATTGTCTGTGCTCCAACAGTAGAATGTCTTGGCGACACCTGTGAGTAGGATTGTAGAAGAGGAGCTCACCAGGTAAACAAACAGTATCCTAAGCAGACACGAGGCTCTGTAATTTTTTAATGTGTTGATGTGAAGGATATAGATAGTAACACCAAAATTGCTTCCTCCTTGCTTCCTGTGGGGAAAAAAAGCAACAGGTAGGTCATTAGAAACATGAATAATTTGGGAACAAGAATGTAGTCAATGGGATAAGCCAGTACTTGGGCATTAAGTAGGAATGCCTGAAATGAAAGGAAATAGCAGTGTACAGTCTTGAGCAGGAAGATTTCTTGGTTGCATGAGAGAATATAACCTTTGGAAGAATTAATCTGATTCTGAAAGAGGAAAACCACAACAATGCCACCTGACTGGGGATATACTCTGCTTATGGCTCCAAAGCAAGTAAACGAATAAAAGGACTATGTGAAGTGAAGGATTGATTACTGACAACCACAGCTGGAAATAGAGGAGGCTCTGAGGAAACAAATAAGTAATAGTTTTATTTATTTCTAAAATAAGGCTTGGGCTTTTCTCTTATTTCAGAAAGGTAAATATTGATTAAATCTAATACATGTGCATTTGGTAGTAAAAATTACATTTAGAGCCAAATTTTTCTTTAAATGTCTTTCTGCATTTTAAGCATAATACAAATCATCCAATAATTGAGTTATGTAAATAAT
Source organism: Hyaena hyaena (assembly GCF_003009895.1). Taxonomy (NCBI): domain Eukaryota; kingdom Metazoa; phylum Chordata; class Mammalia; order Carnivora; family Hyaenidae; genus Hyaena; species Hyaena hyaena. The sequence goes on along the minus strand of NW_024081522.1, from coordinate 221,468 downwards.
GAGGATTATTACTTTTATTTTAGAGTAATCTATAACTCCCTTTCATTTTTCAATGATGATCACTATACAACAGTATATCTTTATATGATATTTACATTTTACTTTTCAATATATGACATTATAATTTCACATATCTTTATATGGGTTGATGAGTATATAAACAGATGCTGCTTTTTAATTACCCCAATAAAAACAATACAAATGGGCTCCTACTTATTATTTAGATTATTATTAATTCAGGGCAACCGTTGCATAAAATATTCAATTCTCATTAACCCTATTCATTGTTCCTTAGGCCATCATCCATTCATTATTCAATCATTTCTGTATGCTGGTGCTGGTCCATAGCTGATTCTATTAGTTCAGATAAGGAGCTTAGAAATGGAAAACAACTTAAAATTTGACTTGTAGAAAGAAAGAAGTGAGGGAAAGGGAAAGATAGAAAGGGGGAGGGAGAGAGAGAGCGAGAAAATGAGAGAATGGAAAATTATTTTTTGCTTTATCATAAGCATCCTGGAAATACAACATCATCAAAGCACAATGAGTACCTTTTCTCCTCTTAGGTTATTTTTTTGTTGCATCTTTTCCCTTTATTGCTAGCCCTGGTGCTGCTGGAGGTATAGAAAAAAAGTAAGATAAAAGATTTTTTGAAGGACTAGATTTAAGAGATTTTAAAGCCTCAAAACAGCATCCTTAATGAGTCCTTTAAATATTTAGGTTGACACATTCTATTTTTTAAGAGACCCGCTTTTAGGTAGGTCAAATGTGTGACCCAGTTCTGAATGTAGATATAAGCTTAACAGCGTGATTTTTTTTTTAACATTCTCTGCTTGTTCAAGTAACTTATTAAGCCAAAAGAAGGCATTTAAACTTTGCTTAATAGTTTTTTTTAAGTGTGTTTTTACTTACTTTGAGAGAGAGAGAGCGCAAGTGGGGGAAGAGCAGAGAGAGGGAGACAGAGGACCAAGAAGGCTCCATGCTGCCGACACAGAACCCAATGTGGGGCTCAAACTCAAGCAGTGAGATCTGGACCTGAGCCAAAATCAGGAGCCGGGCGCTTAACCAACCTAGCCACCCAGGCACCTCTGCTTAGTAAGTTTTTTAAAAATGGTATTTCAAGTCATTTGAATCAATCAACAATATTACATCAATAATATTACTAGTTATTCATTCACCACAAACATTTATCAATCTACTGTGTGCCAGCTACTATTCTAGAAGCTGGGGATTCAGCAGGGAAGATAAGAAAGTCTCAGAGCTTACAGATTCACAATGTTGGCTGCTATTTCAGTTATCTGTTGTTTTTGCTCCACAGCAAACCATCTCAAAATCTAGCAGCCGAAAACACAATTTGTTATTTGTCTCTCATGGTTTTTCAGATTGTTGGAGCTTAGCTGGGCGTTTCTCCCCTGGGATCTCATGTAGAGACATGGCCCAGGCTGGTGTCATCGGAAGGCTAACCTGGGCTGGGCATCCAAGATGGCCCACTCACATGGCAGGCAGCTGATGTCGGTTGTTAGATGAAAGTTCAACTAAGACTGGATTGGCAAGCTTTCCATGTGGCTTGGGTTGTTGTAGTGCAGCAAATGTCTGGGTTCTGAAAGCAAATGCCTGCAGGACAAAGAAAGCGAAGTGTCAGAGCATCACTCCTTTATTCTGTTTGTTAGAGCAATCACATACATAGTCCATACCTCCCTATGGAAACATGTGTCAAAGAATTTGTTGCCATCTTTGGCCTTTGCATCATATCAGGAAATGCATGGTCCCAATTTGTCTCATTTTGATGGTGTTAACTTTGATAGTGAGGTTAAGGTAGCATCTTTCACGTTTTCTCTGTAAAATGACTAATTTTTCTCTTTTAATGAATATGCTATTAATTGGGAAGGGCATGAGAAGTATTGGAAGTGTTCTCTGTCTTGACTTAGGGGGACATATGTATATCGATATCAAGCTGTGCATTTCAAAATAAAGTATTTTACATACTTCAGTTTATTATGCTTAATACCTCAATAAAATTTTTTTTTAAAAATCAAAATTGCCTTCTTCACCTTCTTCCGTTGTCCAGTCGTACTTTGGTTGGTTTGGCAGTGATTCCACGAGTGTCTCAATGACAAAGACTGCAAAACTCAGACACCGCTGACTGTTCTCTAATAACTCACCCCCCACCTTCAGCTTTAGGCCTGAGTCATGACTCTTTGTGATTCGTTTTCCAACTGGCACCAGACTGATCTTTCTTTAAAAATGCAAATGTGAAATTTGCTCCCCTGCTTTAAATTCATCCCATCCGCCCCATGATAAAATCCAAATTTGTTCAATTTTAAGGTGCTCCGTGTCTGCTTAATCTCTCCAAACTCATCTCCCATGACTTTCTCCGTGTGAACTCCAGCCCTCCCGTGAAGTCTCCTCCTGATGTATGGGTTTACCTATGACCTAAAGTGCAAAATAACACTTTAGCGGTTTATTGAATGGTAATTTAGTTCAATTCTGTTTAATGAATATTACTGAGTATTAATTGAGTGCAATCTCTGAGTTGAGTATAGAGGTAAGTTATGGTAAGGAATTAACATAGTCTTTGCTTCCTGTTCAGATAATAGAAGAGTACAAATTGCCCAACTACAGGGCAGAATTTAATTAGGGCCCTAAGAAGTATAAACACAGTGCAATGGGAATTCAAAGGAGGGAGGCATGAGAACCCTCCAGATCAGGGTTTATTCTCCTTAATAAATGCTATTGTCCCAAGGAGAATGAAGCCACCATGGAAGAGGGAGAAATCATAGAAATGTAATTAGTTCATCAAAAAATTAAGTTTCTAGAGAGCCAGTCCCTCTGGCTCTAAGGCATAGTTGGTGACTACAGGCAGAAGGTCTTCCTGTGAACATACTTTCACTTTTCCTCAGAGACTGTTGAAAGTATTTGCCTTTCGTGTGGCTTTGATTTTCTTATGCTGGTAGATACTGTTTCTATTTTTAATCCCTCCTTGCAGAGCACTGCTGTGGCTGAGACTCTCCCAGTGACACTGACTAAGGGGCTTGTGTGTGGAACAGGACATGCTATCCCAAGAGAGACTTTCATGTATAAGGAGAAGTGTGACCTCTGGCAAGGTCCCAGGTCTTCATATTTCATTACATACCTAATGTCCCTTTTATACCTAGTGTTTATATTTATAGACATTAGAATCCTTTGCGCAGCTGCTATATAGAAGAGCCAGAAGAGTGGGCCATAGTAGCCTGTTAGGGCTGCTGTAACAAAGTAGCACAGACTTAGTAGCCTAGACAACAGTCAGTTTCTCACAATGCTGGAGTCTAAAAGTCTGAGATCAAGGTGTTAACACAGTTATTTCTTCTGGGGCCCCTCTCCTTAGCTTGAAGTCTTCTTGCTGTGTCTTCACACAGTCTTTCCTCTGTACCTGTGACCTAATCTCTTTTTATAAGAACACCAGCACACTGGGTGCGCCTGGGTGGCTCAGTTGGTTAAGTGTTGAATTTCAGCTCAGGTCATGATCTTAAAGTTCATGAGTTTGAGCCCTGCATCGGGTACTGTGCTCTCAGTGCAGAGCCTGCTTTGGATCCTCTGTCTCCCTCTCTCTCTCTCTCTGCTGCCCCCCTCACTGGCTCGCTCTCTCTCTCTCTTTCTCTCTCTCTCTGTCTTTCTCTCTCTCTCAAAAGTAAATAATAAAACTTTTTTTTAAGTTAAAAAAAGAAGAAGAGGCACCTGGGTGGCTCAGTCGGTTAAGCCTCTGACGTCAGCTCAGGTTATGATCTTGTGGTTTGTGGGTTCGAGCCCTTCATGGGGCTCGGTGCTAACAGCTCAGACGTGAAGCCTGCTTCATAATCTGTGTCTTCCTTTCTCTCTGTTCCTCCCCTGCTCTCTCTCTCTCAAAAATAAATAAACATTAAAAATATTTAAAAAATAAAAAAAGGAAATCCAGCACATTGGATTGGGGCCCACTCTAATGATCTCACTTAACCTTAATTACCATTTTGAAGGCCCGTTCTCCAAACACAGTCACATTCTGAGATGCTAGAGGGCAGGACTTAAACATATGAATTTTGAGGGAACACAGTTGAATCCAAAGCACCAACTTATGTCAGATTTTAGCTGCATATAATTATTTTTAGGGTCGTAATTTGAACTTGGTGCTTTTTACATTGCATAAAGTAATTTAGTTTGTGCTGCGGTATAACCTGAACAATTCTGTTAATGATAATTGGGTGCAGTGCCCATTGAAACACCCCATAGAACTGGGTGGTACCTTAGGATAAGGTTCAACTCTTTTGTTTTGCTGGTTTAGGTACGGTGTGTAAAGTCAAATAATTAGAAGCAGAGTCTAGAACTCAGGGTCTTGATTCCCTGATTCACCATGCAATGTTACACCTATCTTATAACATCACTTATGCCTGGAATGCCCTAGAAACCTTGCAAGATTTTACAGTCTTTTGTCTTTAGAAATAAAGTTAGTAGGAAGTCTGGTTTTAAGGTTAAGGATTCTCGGGGCACCTGGGTGGCTCAGTCGGTTGAGCGTCCGACTTCGGCTCACGTCATGATCTCACAGTTCGTGGGTTCGAGCCCCGCGTCGGGCTCTGTGCTGACTGCCAGCTCAGAGCCTGGAGCCGGTTTCAGATTCTGTATCTCCCCCTCTCTCTGACCCTCCCCGCTCACGCTGTCTCTCTCTCTCTCTCAGAAATAAATAAAACATTAAAAAAAATTTTTTTTAAAGGTTAAGGCTTCTAATCCAAAGCACTAAGACTTCTTAGTGTTTAGGAAATATTCACAACCCATACCTAATACCTGCGATAATTTTTCATAAGTGAATTAGAGGTTACAGGGCATATTAACAAAGCATGCCTGTATTCAAATGTCAGCTTCTCCCACCAATGAACAATTTACTTAAACATTCTCAATTTCATCTCCCTACCAATGAAGTCCCCCCACTATTTATTTAGCTGTGAGAATCTATCAAAATAATAAGAAATAAATGTCTGATCTTCACTATCTTTAGAAAAGAACAAAAGCCACATCATCGTAGCAATGTACCATTTTAATATATTTCCCTATCACAACTATGATAATGACTTAAAGATATTGGTTTCTAGGCCTATTGCAAAATTTTTTTCTTGCTATTTCCTTTACAGCTTTGTAATTGTTTTCATGTTTATTTATTTTGGAGCGGTGTGGAGGGACAAAGAGAGAGGGAGACACAGAATCCGAAGCAGGCTCCAGGCTCTGAGCTCTCAGCACAGAGCCCAATGCCGGGCTGGAATTCACGAACTGCTTAACCAAATAAGCCACCCAGGTGCCCCCATAGCTTTGTAAATTTGAATCCATGTTACTTCACTTGTGCTCTCAGATTTACGATCTTTTATCACAAATTTCAATTTTTTTAGAATTTATAATACAGTTATGAGTATAAAATAAAGTAATTTCACTGAGAGTTTAATCAATTATAGGGAAAGTGAAATCTATAAAAGGAATGTTATTAATTTAGAAGGGTGTCAAACTTGATCTCAGGTAACTTACCATGAGAGATAGTATGAGATAAAGGACATTAGAGAGAAGATTAATTCTTAAACATTTAACTTAATACAAAGTGTAATATAGTCAGACTCCATCACTTGGTATTTTAGTATTTGTCAGTACCAGATAGGAACATGTTAAATAAAAATGATCTCTAAGAAGAAAGCCAAATAATAGTTATCTAAGCAAACTGTTAGTTTGAGGCAACTACTGAGAACACGTTTAACTTGTGCTGGAGAATAATTTGCTTTTAAAATCCAAAATTGCTTTAAAGATTTAGCATAATACTAGGTATTTGAGGTGATTATGATTATTAAAAATGCATCTCTTGTTTTTCCAGCTGGACTTCCACTTAGAAAGATGTACATGTTTACATACCTTTGCTTGTCCGGCGAATTTACAAAGCATAAAACCGCACTCCTTTAAAAATAATTGTCACTAGTGCAGCTTCCGTTGTTACTTTCATTTGGGAGATTTCAATCTGACTCCAATGGTGGTAAATTTTTATGAAATGAATAAGCTGTGGGAAGCCCAAAAGTAAAACATTTTATTCCTTTGTAGAATATTATAAATATATGAAACAGTTAGTTTACAATGATAATGGTGATAGTAATAATGATGTTTTTTTTTATCATAGCTTATAGTTACAGTATGTATTATTTACTAGGCATAGTAGTAAGCACTTTACATTCCTTATTTCATTTTACCTTCACCATTACTCTACATGGTAACTTCTTTTATTATCCCCAGTTTCCAGGTGAGAAAACCTTAGAGTACTAAATACTTGTTTGACCTAAGATCATGTTGATAGTCAGTGGGGCAGAGGCTAGCCTAGAAGCACTTTCTTTACAAAGCTCCGGTCTTGACCACAGTGATGGTGGGCAACTTCACCATCACCACACCTGTAATCTACTTGTAATGCTCAGTACCTAACAACTAAGACTCCTTTCTAAAAAAAAATTTTTTTAGTGTTTATTTTTGAGAGAGAGACAGACAGTGACAGAGCATGAGTGGAGGAGGGGCAGAGAGAGAGAGGGAGATAGAATCCAAAGCAGGCTCCAGGCTCTGAGGTGTCAGCACAGAGCCTGATGCGGGGCTCGAACTCATGAACCACGAGATCATGAAATGAGCCAAAGTTAGAAGCTCAACCATTGGAGCCCCCCAGACACCCCTCCTTTTAACTTTGAGGCTAGAAACAAATATAACCATTGCCTAAGCTTCCCAGAAAGATAAATTTCAAAGGGAAATGAAATACCACAATAAATCTTACAGTCTACGTGGTTATGGCTGGACATAATAGAAGAAGTAGGAATTTACCACAGGAAAATGTTTAGTATAGAGAGAGGGAACCACATTCTGTCAAGGTTTCGAGGTGAGATAGAGAATATAGAAATGGTCAGTCGATTTACTCAGATCAATAGTTTGCCTTGCATTCTTTTATCCTGCATTTCTCTGCCCCCCCCCCCCCACCAAGTATTATGCCTTTGGTTTCTTTCACGGGTTTGGAGGACTTAGACTCTCTTGTATTGCTAGAGTCGGTCCCACATCACGTCTGTCTTGAGACTCCTCAGTCTTGCAGTTTTCTGCCTCTTTGGAATCAATGCTGGCCTTTGAGGAGCACACACGGTTCTGCATAGTATCCTTGGTGATGGGATGCTGATAGAGGCTTTCAAATGCTAATTAACTAGACCTTCGTACCTCAGGCATCTCAAGGGCACAAGGAAGAAAGGTCAGGTCCCTAAATGAGACTCCTAAAGACAGGTACCAAAAGCTCTCTCCTCTCTTAACAACAATTTATTTATTATGTTTATTGTGGCACATTGGTTGATTTTTCTGGTGATTGTAAGGGAGAGAAGATGGAGCCAGGAAGGGGTAGTGAAAAGTTTTGCTTTAAGGGGAGGGAAATAGGTTCTAATATCTTTTACCAGAGCTCACCCTCATGAATTGGTCCTGGCTATCATGTTACTTATATCTATGACTTTCCATATATTTTTCCATATATAATAAATACACCTAAGAATCCTCAAAAAGAAAGTAACTGTGATATTGGTGCCTCTGTTTTTCCATCTGACTAGCCTCTGCCATCACGTAAACCTCTGGAGTATAAGTATAGTCACGTCCTGAAAACAATATTGGTGCATTACTCTTATTCTATTCATCATTAACAGTATTTAGAGTTTTAAAAGGTATTTCTCCAGTTCTAGCACATTGATTCTAACAGTTATAATTAAGACACAATCAAGTAAGTATTTGACCCTTAGCATTCTTTAAGGCTCGGCTACTACTGGGGCTAATTCTACTTTAGGCAGAATTAATTAGTCCTATTGGTTAGGTCTCACACAGAGACCTAAGATTCTGGCACATATGGCTGTGGCCTCCTCATATCTGGCAGTTCTGACTGAGAGAGCTTTTTTTTTTTTTTTAAATTTTTTAAATGCTTTATTTATTTCTGAGAGAGAGAAAGAGAGAGAGAGAGAGACAGACAGACAGACAGAGAGGGAGAGAGACAGCGTGCGCAGGGGAGGGTTAGAGAGAGAGGGAGATACAGAATCCGAAACAGGCTCTAGGCTCTGAGCTAGCTGTCAGCACAGAGCCAAACGCGGGGCTCGAACCCACAAACCGCGAGATCATGACCTGAGCCGAAGGCGGACACTTACCAACTGAGGCACCCACGTGCCCCTGACTGAGAGAGCTTTGAGTGGCCAGACATCATCACAGGTCTTTCTTGGGCTTCTCTCCTTTGCAGCTGATTGTGACAGAATATGTTTTTAAGTGGACACCCTATCAGTCAGATCTTGGAGGCTGTGCAAACAATTACAGGTATGAAAGATGAAGAATGGCCTCCCTCCACACTGTCTGCCTGATTAGCTCAGGATTTGGGTGTGTGTGTGGGTGGGGGGAGTCGTCCTAGATTTCCTTCTAGCCTATTCGAAACATCAAAGAATGAGATAAAGGAATCAGACACCTCAGTATTAGAAACCTCTTTGTTCAAAAGGTGAAGGAGGAGCAACAAAGCTAATTTATCACATATCTCTTGAAAATGCTCCTTCCCATTGTCAGGTGGGAGAAGGGGAGGTCAAGGTTCTTTTCAAAAAGGAAAATAGGAAAAGTTGGCAAGAATTTGAAGATGGTTTGAATTGCATTTTCCTCTGGAAATTCAAGAATAGTATTTGCGTATATAAATACTTTTATTTATTCTAAATTTTTTAAAAAGTTTCTAATTTTATTTTGAGAGAGAGACAGAGCATGAGCAGGGGAAGGGCAGAGAGAGGGGAGACACAGAATCAGAAGCAGGCTCCAGGCTCTGAGCTGTAAGCACAGAGCCCGACAAGGGGCTCAAACCCACAGACTGTGAGATCATGACGTGAGCCGAAGTCAGATGTCTAACCGACTGAGCCACCCAGGCGCCCCACTCTTACTATTCTAAAAGTGAAAGAGGAAAATGATCATTTTTGAAGAGGGGGCAAGCTAGGGATGAAAATACAGTATGAAGTTTCTAAAATAATACTTATATCTGCATCACAGTTCGTTCACTTTCACTGTTCCGGCTGAGGGCTTAGGGAAGAGAGATTAAGCTATTTTTCTCCTCTAGGACTCAAATTCCTTTCCTTTCCTAGAAGTCTTTTCTTTTCTTTTCTTTTCCTTTTTTACTTTTTTTCAAAAAGTTTATTTTTTCAACGTGATGTACAATTTAACAAATCATTTATCTTCATTCATCATTTTTATACTTAGGGTTTCACAAACATCTAGTTCTCAGAAGGATTCCAGAAGAAACTGAAGTCACACAGGCTTATTCTTTGCTTTACCTCAGAACAACACAATAATATTTTCTAGGTATTTCTATTTTTACCCTATAATGAGAACACTCAATCTAAAATTGCACACACCTCTGAGCTGTTACATTTCTGGTTCACTTTAACCTGAATAAGGCCTTCAGGTTTTCCTGAAATCAGATGCGTGCCATGCCTGTTTTCAAGGCAGTACATAGCTTGTTACCATCAGAATTCAGTGTTTATTTCTCATTGAAATGGAAAAGGCTCTCTGGCTGGCCAACCAGCTATAATTTTTCAGCAGTTCTGAATAAACATTTCAACCCATAATGAGTCATTGTTGGATTTGATGAAGAAAATGGAATTAGAGACAGGGTAATTTACGTCCATGTTGGCCACCCATTAGAGTTTTCAACAAATGCGGGTGAGGCAAAAAGATGATTGTGGTTTCCAAAATGTGGAGAAACAGTTCACAAAGACTGACGGTACTGTTCTGTGAAATGTACTCTTCTGTGAAAAAAACAAAACAAAACAAAACAAAACAAAAAACAGGCAAAGCTTCTGTGACTGACTCGTGTGCAGACCTCCTGCTCCATGACAAGAAAACCTTCCATGGAGATGAAATTGGGTTCCCAAGGGCAAAGCCTGTGTTTCCATCCTAAGAGCTGAGCCCGCAAGATCTAGCTGCGCCCTGCATTCCAGCATGTTCCTGTCCTCATGGCGGGACTTTTGATCTGGAAGGAAGGCAATCTGAGGAAGATGGTTCCTGTGTCAAAGAGGCCGGGTCAGCTTCCCCTCCGATCTTTGAGCCTCCTCGAGGCCCTAGAATTGGTGCCCTTATGGGCAAGTCAGACCATTTGGGGCAGGGACTCTTACTGAGCATCAGAAAATTCAGAACTTGCCCAGGTATTCTAAGGGATTCTCTTTAATCCAGCCTCAAGTGCCTTGGAAGGATAGACTGCCTATGTCTCTCACAGTCCCCTTTTACACCTGCAAACATTTCTCAGATAATCAAGAAAACATTCAACCTTTTAGCCAAAATGAGCCAAGTTATACACCTTTAGCTCTTAGGCTTTCCATGCTTTCAAAGCTCCGGACTTAGTGCGAGAAAATGCCCTTCTTAGTATGAAAACGTATATTTGACTTACAGTGGAATGTTGAAAAGGTCAAGGAGCCTCCGAATGATCAATGATGGCATGGGTAAGTGGGCTTCCACAAGAAAGGGGGAAAGGGAAGCATGCGAATCCAGTCAGTAAACAGGCTGCAAAATGCAAACCATCTCAGCCTTCAGCATTACTCCTGAGAGCAAATCACGGCACCACATGCCCTCTGAGTTGCCAGTGTTCCTGTGGCCCCTGTGCCTTCTCAGAGAGGAGAAGAGACAATTATGCTTAATTTTATATTCACTGGTTGAATTTCCTTAAACTACTATAAATATCAGAGCAGCATTCTTAACCATAAACAGAAATGCTGCTCTGAACTGATTATTTAAATGAGTTTGTCACTTTCACAGACTGGAAATTGTTTAGGGGATTTTGTTTCCAGAAGACCTTTAGAAAAATACTAGCAAAGATCTTTTATTAAAGTGAGACAAGTGATAAAGAACTGAATCTTTCTAAAATTACAGATTATGAATCACCGGAAAAACTGATGGCGTATGCATATCAAATCTGTGCTTGAAAACATCATATTGCCAGAAGGCTGTGACTGGAACGCAGAGTAGGAAAAAAAGATGTAAAAACGTCAATGGTGAATGTGTAACAATGATTAGTTAGCTCATTTCTGACAGAGAAGCAAACCAGCTAACTATATTTTTGCTTCTCTAGTAGACATTACCCATTTTAGATGCTGAAAAGGATCCTTGCGTGATGTTCCCAGCAAAAGAAAAATCAGAGTATTTTAAAAGATGCTGCCATGTCTATAAGCTGTTTTGCTTACCATGGTAATGCCTTGTTTTTAAATAATGATGTTGGGTTTGTGACAGTTATTAGATTCTGATATCTGAGGATATAAGGACTATAAAATGTGAGGTAATGAGCAAAGAAAAGTCTGTCCTCAAAGGCCCTATGGGCGAGAGCAACACATTGACCCTTTCAAGGTTTCCCCCTTCTCTCCCTCCTTCCTCCTCCCTCTCCACCCTCCCCTTCCCCCTCCCCCTCTCCCCTTCTCCCCTCCTCCTCCTCCTCTTCCTCCTCTTCCTCCTCCTCCTCCTCTTCTTCTTCTTCTTCTTCTTCTTCTTCTTCTTCTTCTTCTTCCTCTTTCTCCTTCTCCTCCTCCTTCAAGGAGTGTCTTTCAGGACACTCTCCAATATCTCACTTAGTGCATCATTTTTGGGAAGTTATGACTGCACCAGGAAGTGCTATTGCAGGTGTTAGCTGTGCTTGTCTCTGTGGGCAGAAAGAGTTCATCAAGTTAAAAACAGAAGAGAAAAGAAAAAAGAAAGAAAAAGAAAAACCATGTATATAAGCTTGAGATGTTGGACTTTCCCTCATTGAAAGTAGAGTGGTCTTTTCTGCATTTCCTCTAATATAGAGCAGAGAAAAGGATAAGTAAGTTTTTTTAAATGTTTATTTATTTTTAGAGAGATAGAGAGGGACACTCCATTCACTACGTACAGAAAGGAAGATCAAGGAATTCACTATGTATATTGTTGCTTTTACCACACTGTATTACTATTAGTTCCGTAACTTCTTGAAGATAGGGACCCAATCAAGTTTTCTTTAAATTGAGGTATAATTGTCATGCAGTAAAGTGCACACATCATTAGTGTACAGCTCAGTTACTTTCTACTTATGTATCCATTCATGTAGCCACTAATCTAGATGAAGATGTAGAATATTTCAATCACCCAAGACAGTTCTCTTCCACTCCTTCTCAGTCAAAAGTCCTAAGTGTTTCACCCCGTCTCCCACCCCCCAACCATATTCTGACTTTTAACATATAGATTACTTTTGCCTGTTCCTGAATTTCATATAAATGGAAATATTCAGTGCATACTCTTGTGCTCAGTACGAGTTTCTTTTGTGTCACTGTATTTACTCATTGCTCTAATTGTTACTATTTTTCCATTGTTTGAATATATCACTTTCTTATTGATGAATATTTGAATTGTTTCCAGTTTGAGCTATTATGACTAAAGCTGAGACTAAATTCTTGTGCCTGTCTTTTTGGTGACACATGTACTCACTTTTCTGGGGTATGTACCTGGGGGCAGAATTGCAGGGTCATAGGGGAGACATATACTTCACTTTATTAGAAATTGTCTAATAGCTTTTCAGAAAGGTAATAGCATTTTGCTCTCCCACCATTAATGAGACTTGAAGTTGGTCCACAGCCTCACCAATGCTTGATAAGGTCGGTCCTCTAATTTGGGTCATTTGGTGAATACATAATGTAGTCTTAATCTATATTTCTCTAGTGAATAATGATGTTGCACACCTATTCATTTGCTTGTTGGCCATTTGGATATCTTCTGTGAAGTGCTTCTTCAAGTGTTTTTCACATTTTAAAAATCGGATTGTTTGTCTTATTAATTAATCATGTTACTTTTTTGGATTCCCATTATTCAGCATAGTGGCTGACAATTAACAAATATTTTATAGGTCTGTTGAATAAGACAATGAGAGTAAATAAATCTGGCTTTATTTGCAAATTTTTCCTCTGTCACTGGCCACAGGAAATGGGTTGTGGAAGTAATTAGCTTCTATGATGCATTTAAATTTGTTGGTTTTTGAAAATATCAAGACATAAATTCCAAACACAGCTGGTTGTATTTGTGATAGAAGCACTTATAATTTTACATTAAATTTTGGTTCATTCATGCATGCATTTAAAATATTCATCATCATAGTGTCTGGAAGCCCAGAAAGATTTTAGACCAGAATACAAATTGTAACATTATTTTCTGTTCTTCTTTCATCATGTTAATAAGGTAGATTAGATATGATGTCCAAAATGCAGGATTTATTCCATTAGTTACATTTTTTTATTTGATTTGTAAGCTAGAAATGTGCTTTCAAATTCCTTGAAGATAAGTGAGCTTTAAAAAATATGAAAAAAAATTGAGAGTCCAGATTTAAGTTTATTTTATATTTTAATAACTATTTTTAACTATAAAAGTAAATGCTACTCAATTTTGAATCTTTAGAAAATATGGTAATATAAAAGGAAAAACAATCTCAATTTGACCAAGTCCAGATTCTCACTGAATATCTGGCCTTATTTCTGTGTTTTATACAGAATGTGTGTGTGTGTGTGTGTGTGTGAGTAAATATGTGTGATCTATGTAACTACGTGTTTATTTTTGTAGTTCTACCCAACTTTCTTTTATGGTAGATTATGGTAGTTCATATTTGTAGAAAGTTGGCTGTTTTATGTCTCTGGTATCTTTTACATAGCCTTTGCTTCATGTAGCAAACTTGAAAATAGGTACTTAATCCCTTCCCACTACCTGCGCCTCTTCGGGATGGGACCTGTGTCCATCTTTCCTTCCTTCTAGCACCTAACATAATGCTGTGTGTATGTGGCAGGCACTCACTGAGTATTAATTTATGAACAAGCCTCTAGACTGCTGCTGGCTCTGTTAGAGGCATCGTTACTGCAAAGACAAGCCAGATTCTTTGCACTAAGTAAGAATAGGCTGTTCTATCTGGTTCTACATAGAGGTAAGAAAACTCCTAGTTTGCTTCTACTCCTGAAGTTCTATAGACCCAGGAGCTCAGAAGAATGCCTCCTCCTATATCATCATCTCTCCAGAGTTTTCTATTGGGAGGGGGGGCATTTACCCAAATCCTTTAATGGTCCAGGATGGCTTTGGAGGCTGAGTGTTTAACCTTACCTGGGCTAGGAATTGTGTAGGTGCTATAATGTCCAGGCTGTGGCCATTTTTAGCAGCAGTGCTCCTGAGCAGCTAACCCCAGACACACAGTAGCATCAGGAATGTAAAGCCTGTGTAGCACTCCTGGCCCCTTACAGGGTGAAAGGATTCTCCTTTCATTTTTCTGCTCCCCTCCCGCCCATTAAGCTTTCACTCCATTGTAGGAAGAATTAAGCTTTTGGGTATGAGCAGAGTACAATAATTGTATTTTTACAATTGATTATGGTTAATAAGTAGGCAAATATTGATCAGAACACCCAACATGGCACTGAAATCCTGCTATAAACCTAGTTCTTCTTACCACCTGAAATATCAAATTTAACTGAGTCTAAGAAAACCTGAAACTTGGACAAGGCTAATGAATTTAAGTTCCCTGAGCAGTCAGATTTGTATCAAAGCACTTAGTGGAGTTAAAATAATTTCATACTATATATATACTTCAACTTATTGAATGCTAAGTATAGAGCATTAAAATATAGTTTGTGCTTTATGTGAGTAAGAAGTTGGAATCATTATGTGGTTTACTCTTTTAGATGTATCCCTTTAAAAATATGATAAAATAGATACATTCTAGTATTAATTCCCCATGTTCCCTTTCTTATTAGACATCAGGTCTGTTGAGCACTGCTCAGGAGACCTTGTTTGCCCCACGTGTCTATAACATTGCTAATTAGCAGCCCTGCACAGATGCAACTTGTTACCAGCCACAAAGGAGGGAGGTTATTTAAAAACGGTCCAGGGGCGCCTGGGTGGCTCAGTCAGGTTAGTATCCAACTTGGTTTCGACTCAGGTCATGATCTCATGGTTGTGAGTTCAAGCCCTGTATTGGGCTCCACCCTGCCAGCACAGAGCCTGCCTGGGGTACTCTCTCCTCACTCTGTCCCTTCTCTGCTCTCTCTCTCTCAATAAACTTAAAAAATAATTAAAAATAATTTAAAAATAACAACAGTCCACTTGTTTCTCCCATGATTGGGCTAAAACATGCGAGTAGGACTATATGAAAGAAAGGATGGTGTTGAAGTTGTTTAAATCATTCTAAAACTGAGAACACTTGCTGCACATTTTCCTGTATGCTTCAATACCTCTCCTCTGAGTATAAGCACCCTGGAGACTGGAGGCGTTGTTTTGCTTCACTCCGTGTAAACTGCTTTGAGAGTCTCTGACATCTTTAAGTCACATTTTAGCCCAGACATTTTGTGCAGACCTAAACTCTGAATGACACTTGCTCTGCTGATTAAGAGGGAAGTACAGTATCTGGGAACTGCTCATAATGTGATACAAATGCCGAAGGGTTCAACTTGGACTTGAGATATTTTTGTATATCTCAGCTCTCATTGTTTTAGATTCTACTGTGAAGATCTTATTTTTTTTTTCCTTTTGACGCACTTTGGCCTGGTTAATAATTATGCTTCAGGTCTGGGACATATTTTTTGAGGAGGATGGTATTCTTTTATTTCTGCTGTTTCCTCCCGCTTGAACTTCCCACCTCCCATCCTTTATCCACAGAGAAATATTTGTCTTTTCATTTGTAATCTGAAGAAAATAATACCGGGCCAAATTTATAAAAGATACAGAAATTTAGATAAATTCATTTGTAGTAAGTATTATATCCTTAATGTTGTGGGGATAAGACCTAACCATTGACTCTTAAGTGTAAGAGCAAAAATAACTATATTAATAACGACAATGTTAACATTTGTTGCAACCTTATTTTATGGCAGACACTGTGTAAGTTTCTATTATTCCTTTTCTTTTTTAATTTGAGAGACAGAGAGCACAAGTGGGAGAAAGAGGCAGAAGGAGAGAGAGAATCTTAATCTCTGCTAAGTGTGGAGCCCAATTCAGGGCTTGATTCCATGACCCTGGGATTGTGACCTGAGCTGAAATCAAGAGTCAGATGCTCAACTGACTGAGCCCCCCAGGACTACCCAGGGTGTGTAAGGTATTTTACATTCATAATCTTCTAAGATAAGTTCAATGATTCCCATATTTCACATGAAGAAATTGAGGCCCAGAAAGGTGAAATAGTTAGCCTAAAATCACACAGGTCAAATGGATCTCTGTAGGACAAAGATCTGGACTGAATCTGTCTGACTCAAAGGTGACATACATGCACAACACACTAAAATACCTGTGCGACCTGGGAGCTCATCACAAATGCAGAATGCCAGGCCCTGCCACAAGATTGCTGCGTAAGAATCTGTACTTTTACAAGATCCCTCGGTGGATCATATGCATATTAATTTTACAAGCATGGGTTTAGAGAAATCCTCCATATTTTAATGAACAACTTATAAGTGTCTGGCAAGATCTTAGGGATAATGGCTTGGGCTATCTCCTGAACCAACACAGTGTCCAGTCATAGCCAGTCATGTCTTTGGGATTCTGTCAGAATGATAGAGTGACAAAATCCTGCCTCTGGAATCTTCGCATTCACTTCATTTGAACCTTGTACTGAATGTGCTAGTGATAGTGACTGCATTACAAATGAAAGCTGAGATTCAACGAACCCAAGTTAGACTCTGTGGGGAGTCCCTGTTTATGACTGCTGTCCTTGTATTATTGTTAATAGTGTCCTGTTTCTTACTCTCAAACATAGCTGGGTTTGGATGACAAAGTACATGGTCAGCCTAAGAATGGGTCACGTAATTGTTACTTTTATACTTGCTTGCTAATAAGTGGTTAGTGAATAAGTGTATGTATGCTTATAAACAATAACACACACACACACACATACACACACACACACACACACACACACAGCTGTGTAAGGCATGGGGTGATGGGGTTGTTCAGGTGTGTAGAGGAATGAAGAAAAGAGAAAAAAATTCAAGACCTGGGTAGTCAGAAAAGCTCTATGGAAAAGGTGAACGCTTTTAGAAGAGGTAGGTTGTGAAGGTGAAGAAAAGAATCCTGGGAGAGTCTCAAGGGAAAACTCACCCCCGCTCCCCCCATCCGTGTAGGCTGTGCTGTGTTGAATCTGCAAGTTCTCAGGGTCTCCACATTTACCAATAGTGTCAGGCAGCCTATGGATAGAGCAAAAACGGTGTTCCATTCACTGTGTCTCTGGTGGGCCTTTTGTGGACTAAACCCAGTGGATTCGGTCTGCATTGACAGACGTTTTGGTAAAATGTCAGCATTAGTTTCAATTAGGGAATCTTACAATTTGTTAGAAACTTTATGGTTCACTTATCATTTTCAAGAAAATTATCTTATTTTAGTCCTATCAAAGTAGGACAGGAATTATTATCCTCATTTTATTAATGAAAAAGGTAAACTTTGGAAAGGCTTTATAAGAATAGGATACTATTTATTCTTTTTTGCATCTTTCTTTTTTCCTTGACAATGTCATCAGTGTATTCTTACATGATTAAATAGTCTTTTATACCATAATTTAACTATTTACATACATTTCCTTATATAGGTATGACAGGATTGCCTTAAGCAGTACTCCGCTGTTAGGTATTTAGATGGATGATATTCCTCTAATATAGGAGGGAAAGGTCTCTCCTATGTTGTATATATCGTGGGAGGGAGTTTGAATTTGATATTATCTATTAAATTTAAAAATATATGTGTTCCTTGAGCAAATGAGTGTACAGTTAGGCATTTGTCCATTAGAAATAATCACACATGTGCAATAGCACATTGGGAACACTTAAACATTCATAAATTGCAAATTAGGTAGATCATGGCACATTTATACAAAAGAATACTTTACAGCCATAAAAAGATAAA
Organism: Hyaena hyaena; assembly: GCF_003009895.1. NCBI lineage: Eukaryota > Metazoa > Chordata > Mammalia > Carnivora > Hyaenidae > Hyaena > Hyaena hyaena. The sequence goes on along the minus strand of NW_024081522.1, from coordinate 203,570 downwards.
AATGTTTTGTCATGATTTCCAAAATATATTTTGAGTAAAAACATCAGATTGCAAAATAGTATGAACCCAGTTATTCCATATGTGACTATAGATTTATTTAATCTAACATGCATACAACATTCTTGGAGTAATATAAAACAGATCATAAAAATTGATCTTTTGAAAGTTTATTTTGTGGATGCACGTATATGTTGAGCAAGAACTGGACAGACACACTTTGTATTTTATATATTTCTGGTTTTCATTTTTTGCTTTGTTTTACTAACGAAAGAGTTAGTTTTCACTACCTCTTCCTTTTTTTTTTAAGTTTATGTATGTATTTTGAGAGAAGGTGAGAGAGTGTAAGCTAGGAAGGGGCAGAGAGAAAGGGAGAGAGAGAATCCCAAGCAGGCTCCACACTGCTAGTGCAGAACCCTAGGTGGGGCTCGATCCTACAAACCAAACTGTGAGATCATCACCCAAGCCAAAACCAAGAGTCTGATGCTTAACTGGCTGAGCCACCCACGCGCCCCAGGTTTTCTTTAACTATAGTAATACTTTTACAGTTGACCCTTGAACAATGTGGGAGTTAGCACTGACCTCCCAAACACTTGAAAATCTGTGTGTAACCAAAAACCTTATTAATAGCCTATTGTTGACTGGAAGCCTTCCTGTTAACATGAACAGTCAATTAACATAGTTTGTATGTTATATGTATTATATGCTATATTCTTACAATAAGGAAAGCTAGAGAAAAGAAAATGATATTTGGAAAATTATAAGAAAGAGAAGATACATTGATTATACTGTACTATATCAAAAACATCTGCATATAAGTAGACTCATGCAATTCAAACCCATGTTGTTTAAGGATCAACTGTATTTACTATTATTATTAATAAAAAAATTAAATTATTTTTTCTGTGGGAACAAATAAACAAGGGTCATAGCTAGGTATGGACCCACTCTGCCTAGATCCTGACCCCTCAGCACAGCTTGGGCCTGAATTGCAGCTGTATTTCAGGTGCTTTGTGCACTCCATTCCACAGCTGGCCCTGCTCAGTGGGGCTGTCCTTACTCTGGGATGCTTCCTATACCACTTAACACCCTCCCTCCCAATACTGTGAGTAAGCCAGGCTGAACTGTGGCTCTCAAACCCTCCTGTCTATCTCATGGCCTAAATTTGCCCTTCCAAACAAGGAGTTGTGAGATTTTTTTTTTCTTGCCCAGTTTTCTGAGAGATCAGGCTGCTTCCTTAGTGTGATGAATTGCACAGAAGACTCTGTGCTGCTCTTCAATCTGGACCTGTCTGTACTGCACCCGGCAGATAGGCAGATAGCTCTTGGAATTTCTGGTTTCTTAGTGGTTCATTTCCAGTGTCGATGTGTGCTTTGTTTCTATTTTTATATTTCCTTAATTGTTTTGGGTCTCGATCAGAAAGAGGAGAGTTGTCTGTCTCTATTCATGTGGCCAAGTCTTGACTTGGAACTCACAGAGCTGCATAGCAGTGAACCCAGACCCAGGAGGGTGGATGAGGCTGGTGGGGGTGGGGGGTAGTACAAGCAAAGGCAGATGGATTAGGGAAAGTAGGGTACATTAACCATACTGCAGGTAATTAGGCCTGGCATGAAGGAGAGGTTGTAGGAGTGAAATATGTGCCCTTAAGCCATAATTACACCTCCATCTAACACGCACACACATACACATACATACACACACACACACACACACACACACACAGAGCCACCTCATGACTGGCAAACATCACTGATTAATTATGGAGGCAACCTCATAATCCCTCTCAGAGCAGACTCTAGCAGCGGCCATCCTCTGTGGGTATTGGTCTATGAGACAAAATTCATTTTTCCATCTTAACTGTGAAACATTCCTTGAAGCCCCAGGTAGAGTTTGTCACTATCTGTGGCATGACCTTATTGCACTCATAACAATACCAAGCTGATAATATCGAACCGTTTATATTCATTCTAATTTATTAGTAAGTGTATATTTTCACTGATTTTCCTATTTATCCTTGGCAGGCAACTTGGCTATCCAAGGAGATGAAGGTTGCTCTGGAAAACAACATCACTAGTGGTTGAGAAAGAAGTTCAGGCTGCAAGGTTCATTGTGATTTAAGAGGGAGAGATGGAGCCACTTTTTTCTACTGATGTATAATTTATCTCTTGAATGTTTCCTACCTTTTCACTTGGATTTCCATTGGATTCTTATGTCTTAATGTATTGTTTATTTGCTGACAAGATCAGCTTTAACCAATGACATGGAAATTTATGGCATTTAAAATAGATGTTTTAATGTTAGTTGGGAACCAAAGATGTTTATTTTATAATTTTTATTTCTGAAGTATTTAAGATGCACTTTTATGTTTGAAAGTCCATGGTTTCTCTTGAATGCATAGCCTCTTGGAGATACTTATAGCCTAAAAAACCTGCTGGAATGATGAATTGACTATAACTCTTAAGGGGTACTTTCTGAATCCTTCAGGGCTATTTCAAGTTCTCAGATCCATTTTCAATTAGCAAGACTTTTAATGATCGCCATTGAAATATTTACAGTTAAATTTAAGTTCAGCTCATTGTAATGAAATGCCTTAAGCAACATTCAAATTAATAAAGAGAAAACAATATTTTATGCTTTTAAGTTTATTGTCCAAAACAGATAAAATCAAGAATAAAGGAAAAGAGCATTCTCTCATGATCTTATCCTTCAACATCTCCATCTGCTTTACAAATTTAAAAATTTTACTGTACCACAAAAATATTTCTCTTTATTATTTATAGAAATTACATTTTACATTTTTTTAATGTTTTATTTACTTCTGAGAGAGAGAGAGAGAGACAGAGAGAGAGACAGAGAGAGAGACGGCCTGAGCAGGGGAGGGTCAGAGAGAAAGGGAGACACAGAATCTGAAGTAGGCTCCAGGCTCTGAGCTAGCTGTCAGCACAGAGCCCGACGCGGGGCTCAAACCCACGAACCGTGAGATCATGACTTGAGCCGAAATTGCACGCTTAACCAACTGAGCCACCCAGGCGCCCCACATTTTACATTTCAAGATCAAGCTGAAAATCTTTGTTAATATCAATTTCTCTTCTGTCATGTTTTCCATACCAAGGTTTCTTGGTATTCTCTCCAAACTCCTTTTCTGGTGTGTTCTCTTATTGAATTTACATGTCCCACGGCCTCATCACTCTTGAAGTTATCCTCTCATTCATTCCATGAAGTGAAAGACAAGAGAGCTCCCAAGTTTTGAATCTGCTGGTTTTTTTGAATGACCAAGGATGATGGGAACTTCCTTTTTCAATATCGTAATCCTAGATTTACCAAATTTCTGTTTCTAAAACATGCTTTTATAAGTCTAAAGTATTTGATACTGGATGAGATTGAAATTTTTGTATGCTCTCAGCAGCAGATCCATCCTAGTTAAGAAAAGGGAAACAAGTAATAGGTTTGTGCTGGCAGATGCTTGGCTGTAGAACTGGCTGGTGAGTCATGTGACCCAGGACAACTTGGTGACAGGGTGCTTCATCCTGTCTTTCATGGTTACAAGAAATTGTAGCCACTACAGACCTTGTAGAGCAGAAAAACTTTTCCTTCCTTTTCTCTAGGTTCTTTGGCTGGCCTACTAATTAAGCTGATATAAGACAGTGTAACAGGAGAAAAACAATTTAATTTTGTATGTACAGGAGCTCATAAAAATATACGAGACTCAAAGAAGGGACTAGACCAAGAAGCATGTATACTTTTTAGACAAAGAAACAAATTTGTGAAGAACTGACAAGATAAGGGGGTTTGGATTTGGGATAATAAATTAGTGAAGCAGTTACAAGGGTTGTTTACACAGCCTTCTAGGCCCTAAATTCCTTATCTCTGTTGATAAGGATGTCTCTCTTCTTCCTGGTATGGGGAGGGTGACTTTCTCTTGGGAGATTAATTTCCTGTTTTCAGAGGACAAAGGAGGTCAGAATGTCCTCCCTGAGCTAGCTATTTCTTTAATAACTTTAATTCAAAATAATTGATGTGCCAAAGTGACATATTTGGGGGGGGCATATTCTGTTCCCCTTCAGATGGACGCCAAGATGTTTAGTCCTCTAAAATACACTGACCTTGAAAACAAGGTAAGGTTACTGTTTCTTTATGATAGCCCCGAATGTAATTCAGATATTAACTCTTACCAGATTTGGGCCACAAAGCAACTTGTAAAAAGCGATTTTGAATTTTAAAATCAAGATGTATACATTTTTTATATACTGTCAAATTTAAAATTTTCCTCATGTACATAAAAGTTCCACTGATTTTTATTGTGAGATAAGTTCTAGCAATATTTAAGAGCAGCAGGAATTGAGAGTTGCTAGGCACCTGTCTAAAGAATGTTTGTTGAATTCCTTTGATCCTCCTGTGAATTGGGCATTGTTAGTGTCCTTATTCCCACTTTTCGGAAGACATGACTATTGCGTAGAAAGTTTACTAACTTGTCCTGCTCACGTGCAGGCGCCAGCAGGATCAATCAGGTGGTCTGGTTCCAGAGCCCACGAACCTAACCACAGCTACAGCAGCCTCCCAACGTGCAACGCCGCAAGAATGAGAGACTTGTTCACTAGTTGAGAAGTCAGCGACTACTTGTCGTGGAAGCCGTGGTTTCATTAATGGGAACCACGATGTTGGGATGATGATGGGAACATCGATGTTAATGTTGAGTGTTTCGGAGAAGGTATTTTAATTTCAAATTATTTGTGAACTACAGCAAAGCCATCCCTAGTTTGTAACCTCATGTAGGGTGCAAAAGAACTGCTTGGATGTATTTCTTTAGATGAAACGAGGACTTTTTCTGGGTTTGAGTGGAAGCCCTCTCAGGCTGGTATTTTAACCTCACGTTCCAGATCGTACCCTGGTCTCTTCACACAGTAGCAACATCCAGACTCTCTTCCCTCATCTCTTTCAACATAAAGCATCTTACCTGCTTTATTTATTTCAGTTAATAGTATGTCTTCATTATCATGCTTATGCTTCAGTCTAAGCAGAACTCATTAGGATATTTAGGGTAAATTTAAATTCCAGGCCCCTAAGCATATTTCAGATTTAGAGGTGATTAAAAGAAACACAGAGAGGCTGGGAACACAGTAGTTGAATATGAGGAAGAAAAATAATCCTCTCTAAGATTTTGACCAGAGCTCCCCAGGCTATAACTTCCTGCTCCAGGTATCTTCCTCCTCCTCCTCCTCCTCCCTCAGACTGGCTGGCTTTGGCTCCAGGGAGCACACTTGCCTTCAACGGAGAGTTGGCGTACCTTTGATTCAGCTGTTTGGATTCCTTGAACTAAATCAGAGGTGCCAATCAAAGCTGTACCCTATCCCATCTAGTTAGGATCTTTTCGCTTCTTTAATACTGGTGAAATAAGTCATCTCCATTTAAGCCAGAGTGGAGTACGCCTGAGCCAAAGTGTGTTGTTTGCTTAAAACTCAGTATAGGTGAAACAAATCTAAGCATACTGCTGCTGCATTTGAGGGTTTGTTTGGTTTTTAAGTTTTTATTTCAAAAATCTTAACAGGTGAAAAAAAATGGAACAAACTATTTAAGATTCAAAATTTGGACTCTAGGTCGGTTTAGTAAACCAAATGTTTCTGAATATTGTGGAAATTAAGCAAGAATCTCTAAAAATAACCAGTTAGGGGCGGTGGTGGTGGTGGGTGCCATGATCTCACAGTTTGTGAGTTTGAGCCCCACCTCGGGCTCTGTGCTGTCCTCAGAGCCTGGAGCACACTTTGGATCTTGCCTCTTCCTGTCTCTCCTGCCCCTCCCCCACTCACATGCTGTTTTTCTCTTTCTCTCTCTCTCAAATAAATAAACATTAAACATTAAAAAAAATAACCAGTTAGATGCTAGTAGTAAAAATAACAATAACAACAACAGCAAAAGCAGGAATCTGCTCTTTGTAAGTGGGGGCTACTCCATGAATGGAAAAGTGAAAAGCCCAGGGAATAGTATCAAGAGGGAAGAAACCAGCAGACCCACTGACGAAGCCCAGAAGAGAATGAGAGATTCATGTGAGCTTGCTGATTCTTGGCTTCTGTCGTGCCCTTGAGTTGGTTTCTGTTACTCAAGGCAGAAGTTGTCTTCACTAATACCATAAATAATACGAAAAGCTAGAAAGCCTTAAAAGTGTAATTCATGACATACCTTCTGTAGAAAGAAGTGAATTGGAAACACTTAAATGTCAAGATTTGTTTGTCTTTCAAGGTTGAACAATGAATGTCCTCATGGGGACATTTCTCAGGCCAGTTAGTCCTCCATACCCAGAGGGGAATGGAAGTCATGTAGTGGTAGGAAGAAGTCACAGTTGCTGCGGGAAGGCACAGTGTTGTCAGGGTGAGAGAGGGTGCATACCTCCATTAACTCATTGTTATCTTTGACTCAGGAAGTTGATCACTTGTGTAGAACAGAATATTGGGGCATTTCAGGAAGGGCTTGTGGGTCAGGAGACTGACAGGAAGATGTCATCCCTACTAGACCCCTTATCCTGACAGCACCTCCCAGCTGCATAAGATGGTCAAAAGAAACTAAAAGTAGTGAATGGAAGGAGTGAGATATCAAGAATTGAGAATAACTCAAAAAGAAATGAGGTGTGACTTGCATGGGTAAAATTTTGGTTTTTTTTTTTTTTTACCAGTTGAAGCAACTGGTAAAACAGAGAAGGGGTGTGAAGGGGTGTGTATTTCAGACACCTGAAAACGGTTTGAGGAAGGAAAAAGAGTGAGTGGATGAAAATAATGTGGAACTGGGGCGCCTGGGTGGCTTAGTCGGTTAAGCGTCCGACTTTCGCTTAGGTCATGATCTCGCGGTTCGTGGGTTCGAGCCCTTCGTCTGGCTCTGTGCTGACTGCCAGCTCAGAGCCTGGGGCCTATTTCGGAGTCTGTGTCTCCCTCTCTCTCTGACCCTCCCCTGCTCACACTGTCTCTCTCTCTCTCCTAGAAATAAATAAAAAATATTAAAAAAAAAAAGAAAATAATGTGGAACTGGTATAGTTTGATTGTGAGGCACATACGAATAAATGACTAGAGAAAATAAACATGTGAATGTTCAGACTTGTGCAGTTTAGACACTTTATATGCCTGTTGTTTTATTTTCTTGTTGATGCCCTAGAAATACAAATTGTGGAGGGGAGAGGAAAATGGGTGATGGACACTGAGGAGGGTACTTGCTGGGATGAGCACTGGGTGTTGTATGTAAGCCAATTTGACAATAAGTTATATATAAAAAATACAAATTGAAATATTCCTTTAGCATCCAGGAGAATCTAGAGAGTCAACCCTTCCTGACACCAAGAAAGGAGAAACTAGTTTTAAAATTTTAAGATTTAGGCTCTGGGTATAATAGGTCTTCAGGGCTCATTGTGAAGATTCAAGAGAGAGTGTAGTGTTTGGGGAAGGAAGCAGAGTGGTGTGGAGAGGTCAAGACAAGAAGGAACTTCTTTAGCCTGGAATGAGGTTCCCCAGGAAGCAGGGAATAGGAGGGGCTCAGAGCATCTACGTAGTTCCTGGGCTGGCTGCAAGGTGAACCTATGGAGGTGAGGTCGTCAGTACCAGAGCTGCCAGCCTCCTGGGAGATTCTCATGTCTTACTCCAGGCATATAGTCAAAGAGATTAACAGATCATGTCAGGCTTGATTAATAAAGATGCCTGCAGCAACCTTGATAAAAGGAGTATTAGAGGTCTTCTTCCTCCAGGTACTGTGAATGCCTTCTGTTTTTGATGAAGCTCTCGGATGAAATTAATGACCCAAGTAGAATTGACCTCTAGTGAGATAGACTCTGCGGCAGAACATGGGTGGAATTAATGAAAATTATATGGTTTTGCCTTCATATTTGAGTTGTGGACTGGGTTTCTTCCCAGCTATGTAGTTTTACCCAATATTGGCCTCTGTCCAAACACTAACAATGCATTTGCTCTTGTTTTCTATGAAGGTAATTTAGGTGCACCCTTCTCCATAAAGGGTGTATTTTTTTTTCAAAAAATTTTAATGTTTATTTATTTTTGAGAGAGAGAGAGAGAGACAGAGGGAGAGAGAGAGAGAGATGGGACACGAGCGGGTGAGAGGCAGAGAGAGAGAGGGAGACGCAGAATCTGAAGCAGGTTCCAAACTTTGAGCTGTCAGCACAGAGCCTGACGCAGGGCTCAAACTCACAAACTGTGAGATCATGACCTAAGCTGAAGTCAGATGCTCAACAAATGGAGCCACCCAGGCACCCCCTCTCCCTCTTTTTTTTTTTTTTTTTTTACCTTTTGTAATCCAATATCTGCACTTTTTTGGTCTTATGGAATCTAACAGAAATACTGAGGGTGAATAATATTACTCTAGATTTATGGGATTCCCCAAATATAGGGAGTTACTCTCTACCCATCATTCTTTAGTTCTGGTTTAAAAGGGTTAGTGTTTATATATGACAAGGGTTTATTTGGATAAGGTCAAACTTAAGCACATGGGTCACAGATTTCAGGTATCTCTCCTTCTAAATAGATTAGATATAGGCAACTCAGATTTATATAAGCAACTGATTTGTTTTGCATATATGGGAGATTGGAATTTAAAGAAAAAGATTTTGGGCTGAGGTAATTCCTGTCTATAAAATGAAATCAAAGCCCATTTTTTCTTTCTTTTTTTGTGTTAATTCTCAGATAAAAATCCTAGGGTGTGGAACAGTAAAGTCTGAACTCTGATGGAAATTTGGGGGTCTTGCCTTGAGAGAAATTTCTGTGAAGTAGAAGCAGCAGAGGGCAGATTAGGATTTGATTTGGGCAAGTGCTATGAAGTGCTGAAAGCTTTGCAAAGGAAACGTTCATTTAAGGTGAAAACCAGCACTGTCACAGGCGTGGCTTTGTTTGCACGGTTTGTTGGATCAGATTGTGGAAGGTGAAAGTATGGAAGGGCTCCAAATTCATTTGAAAAGTTATTTCTCCTAATGATAAAAGCATTGTGTACTCGACCGAGGAAAGTGGAAAATAAAGAGAAGAAAACAAATCTAATTCATCCAGAAATAACTATTATAAACACTCTGATACATTTCTGTACATTCTTTTTCTCTCTCTTTCTCTTTTTCTCTCTCTCACGTATATTCCAAGATATATGCTGGACATATACTGTAGATACTGATTTGTATCCTATTTTATTCACTCAATAATAAATCACTAGCCTTTCCTTATGTCCTTAAAAATACTTCTCAAACATAATTTTGTGTGAGTGATAATTCATCAGAAGTGTATAGCATAACTTAACCATTCTTCATTTTTAGGAATATTTTTATGTGAAAATCATTGCACATAAATCTTAGACATCAATTATTTCCTTATGACAGAATCATAGATGTGGAATTATTTGGGGAGACAGAAGACATAAACTTTCTGTGGCTCTTATTTATATTATGAAATTGTTTTCTAGAAAAGTTATAGCAGTTTATGCAAGAATTCCCATTTTATTATACATTGTATGTCCTGAACAGTATCCTCTACAATTTGAATCTTCTTGTAATTTGAAATGCTTAAAAAATTACAATTGTCTGTATTTGCATTTCTTTGGTTATGAATGAGCTTGAACATATTTCTTATGCTTATCAGTCATGGACATTTTTTCTTCTGTAAATATGTCTTTTACTTGCTTTTCTATTGGGGGTTTTAGTGTTTTTCTTAACATATATATTGAAGATGGTAATCTTTTTCTATATTTGTGATACATAATTAATTGTATGGTATATATGTACTTCTATGCTAAGACTACTAACTCTTTTTGTTGAAATCTGTGTTTGTCTTATGTACAAATCCTCCTCTGACGTTCTTATCAATTCTTCAAGGGCCCAGTCAAATCTTATTTCCTCCCCAAAGCCTACCAAAATCCTTGAGGTGAATTGAAGCCTCTCTCTCCTTCCACATTGCTGCCATATTTGGTTTTGTTACTCCATAGCACTTGTTTCCATCTGCTTTAGAAGAAAGCTTCCCAGGTTGGAAAGCAGCCATTGTGTTTTACTCATTTTGGTGCCCTGACAGTACTCACAATCCTTTGCACAAAACAAGGGGCTGATAAATACTTGTGTTAAATGAAGTGAAATCAATGCCATGATAGCTTCACTTTCAAAATAATAGATCCTTATCATGCAATTTGCATGTGTGGTAGACTTGACAGAATCGGCTACAATCTGGATGAATTAAAAAAAACAACTCGCCATGAATTTTTCTCTCATAACCCAAGCATAGGCTGTAAGGATTTATGACTCTAGTGCAGTTTGGTAGAAGTTAGTCACTCATATAAGCTTTTTCTAAACTATAACAATGAGCTCATATAATTAAATTTCACTGGGAAAAATATATCATAAAAGCCACTCTAGATGACATGGCTATAAAAAAGAAATAGAAGTTAGACAGGCACACTTAATCACAACTTTTAATGGGATTAGAAATGTGAAAACAACAACCAAAACAACAAAACATCCTAGAAGGCTGAGTTAAAATTGCCTGGAGTGATTCTGAGTGGTATAATTTTGTTTTATTGGTACCCAGGGCCTGTAAGGATACAGAATAGAATGATAAACATAACCAATAAGTAGTACAGTACATGGCGTAGTGGCTGATGATTCACGAGGAATACTGATATAAAAGATTAACTTCAATTTAAAAATTCGAACCCTCAGTTTTCTTTGAGAAGCAAGAATTACTGTGAGTGTTTTTGTTTTGTTTTTAGAAAAGTTCATATGAAAATAAGTCTAATAGATGGGCCCAAAGTGGAGCCTGAGAGTACTGTTAAAGCACCAATTAATAGTGGGATTACTTGTGCCTCAGTCTCTTTTGTTCAACAAGAGTGAGGATTCACCTGCCATCTGGGTGCATTCACTCTGCCAGGCTGACAGACTCTATCCCCTGAGACTGGCCCATTGCTCTTGTGGGGTAATGATATCAGAGCTAGTAGATCCTCCAGAACCTTAAGAAAGAAGGAAACCCTAATGTAGGATGTGCTACTCTTTAAGCCTTGAATTTCAAAGCGTACAATCCAGGTGTGAAGCAGAAGAGGTGTGGAACAGGCAACTAAATTGTTCTGCCAACAAGATAAAAGAGTTCTAATATTGAATCAGGGAGATTGAAGGGAGGTAGAGTTATGGGCAGCACTCTGCCTCTCCAAGCCCTCCTTTATTCCAGTCCCAAGAACAAACTTCTTTGGTGGGCTCTCCACAGCAGAGAGCACAAGTGGAGCTGTCCCCCATTCCTTTTGGGAGAGCCCAGTGTAAAGGGACTTTTCAGGGCCTTTCAGGGCATGGGAAATCTAACAGAGATGGTGTCGAAGGGATAATGGGCCCGTGTGAGTGCTCACTAAAAGATAGTAGCATTATGGGGAGGGGCTGGGTGACTTCAGCTCAGGTCATGATCTCAGGGTTCTTTAGTTTGAGCCCAAATCAGCATGAAGCCAGCTTCGATTCTCTGTGCCCCTCTCCCACTTGTGTGCACACTCTGTCTCTCTCTCTCCCAAAAATAAACATTAAAAAAGGATAATAACATTATGATCAGATGTGTAATGGAGTTACACTGGAATAATAGTAGAAAAATTGAATTTTAGAGCTCGAATGTACTTTAATGATGACTTAGTCAAGCTCTCACATTGTACTGATGAAGTGGTGTTACCAGAAAGTCTAATTGCTTGTCAAAGTAACCTAGCTCTTTGGTGGCAGAGTCTGAATTAGAATCCAAGCCTTCCAGGAGGTAGGAAGGTACGTGGGAGGTACAGAGAATATGAAGTAGGCTCCACTGACAGCAGAGAGCTTGATGTGGGGCAGTAACTCAGGAACCATGAGACCATGACCTGAGCCAAAGAAGGATGCTCAACTGACTGTGCCCCCCAGGCACCTCCCCGAAGTTGTGTCTTAATGTTTAATTAGATTCAGATTAAACATTATTGGCAAGACTACTTTATAGGTGATACGGTATACTGATTATCTGACTGCACGAGGAAACAACTAGTGACAAGTTCTTACCATCTCCTAGAAATCTCCATGATAAACCCACATTTTTCTGTTTGCTATTAGATGATCTGTGGGATGAAATTTTGCACTCTGAGAATATATTTTTCCTCACCAACCTTTTATGTAATGGTTTTTGTAATTTTTGCCTTTATCATATATTATATTGGAAATTACAAAATGATGATTATTCTACTGCTATAGTACTGCGTTTTTTAGCCTGCATTCTTCTGTAGAGCAGTACTTCTGGTCTTTCCCTTTTTCTTATGACAGAAAGCAGGCAAACACCCAAAAACTAATTGGATGATGTCAAAAGCTACAAAAGTAACCCAGAAGAAACTCCCATGGGGCAAATTGGGGATAATTTGAGCACCCCCCAAAATGATGATATAATTAATTACAATGTATTTAGTAAATAAAATCCATAAGTCTATAATGATATAAAGAGCACCGAGAGAAAGAGGTCTTTCAGCCATTGGATTTAAACCATTTACATTTTTTGTTATGATAATTGATTTATTTGGATTTATCTTTACATCTTAATTTTTTGACATCTATTTTTGTTCCAATTCTTCTGTGCTTCTAGGTTTGTGTTTATTTGTTTTGGAGAGATTGATTTTAGTTGTTAGGAATCATTTATTTTTGCTTTTTCCTTATTCCATTTTCTTCTTCCACATAACTCTGAATTTATGCATTATTTTCATTAACTTAGAGTTTGTCTCTGAAAAATAACTACTTATCCTTTTTTTTTAAGACACATTTATTCAGCATCATGATCGGACTATTACATTTAACAATCAGCAGCATGGGTGCAAAAAAAAAAGTCTACATTAAAACCCTTTGTTGGAATGCTTTACACTTTCCATAGAACAAAAACTAAAATAACCTGTTATACAATTAGTCACAAATACAGTCCTCGATTTTTTTGCCCATACATATGAGTATTGTCTAAAACATGTCTTCTTTGTAACAGCTAGGCCCTGCCACCACTGTGCTTGGCTGAGCTCACAAATCTGTTGTAACCTGTAGCTTCCCTGGCATTTCTCCTCTCCCGCTAAGCTTTGTTTTCTGGGAGTAATTAAAACCTTCTGCCACTGCCTTAGCTACTGCTGCTGCTGGAACTGCCAGACCTACCTTGGTTTTGTGGTTTGGCAAAGTATTGGCCTCCACACAATAGATGCCAGAGCTTCTGCCTTCAAAATTTCCTCCTTTCATGTGCAAAATTTCAGGTCCAAAATTTGAAGACTGATTGTTTTAATTGCCAAAATCATTATAGCTTCCATCACCTCCAAAGTTGCTTCCACTACCACTGCCAAAGCCACCTCTGCCTCCTCCATCGTAATAGCTATGATAGCTGCCACTCCCACCATAGCCACTGCCCTGGTTTCCATAACCCTGTCCACCACTTCCATAGCCTCTTCTTTCTTCAGAGTAATCGGGGCTGCCTCCTCCATAACCACCATCGTTACCAAATACATTATAGCCATCCCCACTGCCACCATATCCACCACCACCTTGACTGCCACCAAAGCCACCGCAAGCACTGACATGTCCTTCATGACCAAAGTTGTCATTCCCACCAAACCCACCTCCATGACCACCACCAAAGTTTCCAGAACCACTTTGACCTCCTTGGCTGGATAAAGCACTAGCCATCTCTTGCTTAGATACAGCCTTTCTTACTTCATAGCTGTGGCCATTCACAGTATGGTATTTCTGAATGACAATCTTGTCTACAGAGTCATGGTCATCAAATGTTACAAAAGCAAAGCCTCTCTTTTGCCACTGCCTCAGCCAGTCATTATTTCAATCACTTCAATTTTCCCATACTGTTCAAAATAATCTCTCAGATTATGTTCTTCAGTGTCTTTTTTAATGCCACCTTCAAAAATCTGTTTCATAGTTAAGTGGTCACCAGGTCTTTGAGAATCTTCTCTCAAGACAGCCCTCTTTGGTTCCACAACTCTTTCATCCACCTTGTGTGGCCTTGCATTCGTGGCTGCATCAACCTCATCCATGGTGGCATAGGTGACAAACCCAAAGTCTCTGGAGCTCTCATTACCACATAGTCTATAAGTGTTCTCTATTGCTCAAAATGGCTCCTCAGACTCTCATCGGTTGTTTAAAAGCTCAAACCTCTGATGAAAACTTCCGCAGCTGTTCAGGCTCTTTGGAAGACTCTGACTTAGACATGACTGTGGTGGGAGGGGAGACTTTAACGATGCTTACTCAGCCACTGCTTATCCTTCTTAAGATAAAAACAATGTGCCTCCCTCCTATACACACAAAGACCTTATGATACTAACTCCAATCACTTCCTTGTCTGGTGTACTAATATAGTCTAGCATTTTAGTTCTGTTTTTTTTTTAAGCATTTAAAATTAGAAACTATCATCATTAGGGGTGCCTGGGGGCTCAGTTGCTTAGCGTCTGACTCTAGCTCAGGTCATGATCTCATGGTTCGTGAGTTTGAGGCCCACACTGGGCTCTGTGTTGACAGCTTGGAGCCTCGAGCCTGCTTCAGATTCTGTGTCTCCCTATCTCTCTGCCTCTCCCCTGCTAACGCTCTACTGTTCTCTGTCTCTCAAAAAATAAATAAAACATTAAAAATTTTTTAAAGAAACAATCATCATTATTATTTTATAGACAAAATTTTTGCTTCGATTTATATTTATGTTTATCATTTTATTCATTTACCACTCTTTCCAGAATCTTAGACCCTCTTGTGGTATCATTTTCCTTCTTCCCAAATTACATCCTCTAGTAGCTCCTTTAGTAGGAAATATCAGATTTTGCTTATTTGCAAATGTGTTTCTTTCACTTGCATTCTTTAAAAAATTTTTTTTTTAATTTTAGAGAGAGAGAGAGTGGGAGAAAGGCAGAAGGAGAGAGGAAGAGAATCTCAAGTAGGCTCCATGCTTTGCTTTGTATGGAGCCTGACAATGGGGCTTGATCCCAAGACCCTGGAATCATGATCTGAGCTGAAATCAAGAATCAGACACTCAACCAACTAAGCCACCCAGGAGCTCCTCACTCGCATTCTTAAAAAAAGTAGTTTTGCTAGGTATCAATATTGAGGTTGGTTATTTCCTCTTACCACTATGATATTATTCTATCGTCTTCAGAATCCACTGTTGCTATTAAGAAGTATGTGTCATTCTAGTTGCTGTTCCTTCGTGTTCCTTTTTTTAAAAGATCTCTTTGTTTTTCGTGTTCTGTGATTTTACTACCATGTGTCTAGGTGTGGGTTTCTTTTTGTTCTTGTTATACTACTTGTATGCAGTTTTTGAATCTGTAGATGCATGTTTTTAATCAATCCTGGAAATGTTTTAGTTAGTACTTTACTAAACATTTCTTCTTTACTATGTCTATTCTCTTCTTCTAAGACTTTTTGTATATATGTTAAGCTATCTCATTTAACTCTCCCAGTTCTTTAAAATTTTTTAATGTTTACTTATTTTTGAGAGAAAGAGAGAGAGAGCACAGCACAAAGGTAGCAGAGAAAGGGGAGAGAGAGAGAGGGAGATACAGAATCCGAAGCAGGCTCCAGGTTCTGAGCTGCCAGCACAGAGCCTGATGTAGGGCTCAAACTCACAAAATGAGAGATCATTACCTGAGCCAAAGTTGGAGGCCAAACCAACTAAGCCACTCAGGCACTCCTACTCACTGAATTCTTTACTGTCCTTTTATTAGTCAAGATTCCCTAGAGAAACAGAACTCATAGGAGATGTGTGTGCATATACACATGCAAACACACACACACACACATCTTGTGGGGAGGTGGAAGAGAGAGAGACTAAAAGAGAGGTAGAGAGAGGGAAGCTTGGCAAATCCAAAATCTGTAGGGTGGGTTAGCAAGCTCGAGACCCAGGGAAGAGTTGTAGTTGGAGTCTAAAGGTAGTCTGCTGGCAGAATTCCTTCTTCATCAAGGAGGTCAGTCTTTCTCTATGAAGGTCTTCAACTGTTTGGATAAAACCCACCCATATAATGGAAGATAATATGCTTTATTAAAAGTCTACTGATATAAATGTTAATCTCATCTAAAAACTACCTTCACAGAAACATCTAGAATAACGTCTGAGCAAATATCTGGGTACTGCAGCCCAGCCAAGTTGACACATAAAATTAACCATCATAGTCCTGTTCATGTTTTCTCTCCTGTTTTTCTATGATGAACTCTGAACACTTTGTTTATACCTATCTCAGCTAGTAGTTAGCCCTTAGGTTCTTTTCAGTTGTATATAATCTGCTATTTAATAATTAATTGAGGTCTTTTTTTCAACAAATATATTTTCAATTTCTACAAGTTATTTAAAAATCCCACTGTTGGGTTGATCATATTCGTGAGTCATTCTTCATTCTAGACTTAATAAAATTCTAATATTTGTAATCTTTGAGGTCAAAATCTGTTGTTGGTTAGCTTTGCATTGTAGTTTTCTTTCTCATATGATGATCTTGGATTATAATCCCACTGATTGATCCTAATAGGTGGGGATCCTGTGGGCCTAATTTGGGGATTGTGGAAGATTTCCTGTGGAAAGGATTTGCTACAGTTCAGATGATGTCACTAACATGGCATCATTTCAGCTCCTCATGGGATAGACTGGGCTCATCACAGAGTCCCAGACCTCCCAGCTTCCCTTCTCCACCTGACTATGTCAAGGTTCAATTGCCAGATAGCAACACTGCTATCTGTAGCTACTGCCAGACTCTCCAGATCTTTGGTCTCAGCTCCACATAACTGCTGCTCCATCTTAGCCCATGTGTAATTAATTGCTATAAGACAATGTTACCATGTATGATCAATGATAATAAAGATAGTAGCATCAGCTGACTTCGTCTCTCCTAGATGGTGCACATAAGGAAAAGGAGGAGTGAAAAGTATGAATGTCCAGCTGAGAACATGCATGGAGAAACAAAAAGCCTCCATGGCAACTTTGAAAGAGTCCTTCCTCTCCTGTAGGTTGCAGGGTAAATATGGCTGAACCTGAGCCCCAAGACCTGGTTGGAAGGCCAGCACAGTTGCAACATCAATGAAATGCTCTGTTCTACTTGATCTCTCATATCAAATTAAGGGTTCTGGTAGGAAGAGGTTTGATGAACCTATTTGAGCAGATACACGTGAAGCTCAGAGATTTAACCCTCCAATCTTTGAGTATCTCCCTTGGCAGAGAAGTCTTCTCTTGCTTTTCAGGAAATCATCTTAATTTTGCATCTAAGTGGTTCAATGGCTGCACCTTAGGCATCTGTTGCACAAACTGGTTCTTGTCAGGACTTATCCTCTCACTATTTTTTATTGTCCTCGTGTTTACATATAAGAGTTATATCACAACATGGTCCAGATAAAAAAATATCAGGACATAATTTCTGTCTCAACAGTTACAGTATCTCACCAAACGCTATGGTCAGGAGTGTGAAGAACATGTATGGGAATGAGTTCTAATGGCATTCACTCAAGGAGGATAAACTAGAAGCCCTGATTGGGCTGAATCCTTTGCCATGCTGTACTCACATGGGATTCTGAATTTAATGTGTTGGTTCAAGTACTTGTGATGGCATCACCAGCGTCTACTACTCTGGAATTCCATTTTTTGTCACTGAGATCAGGAAATCCAATCCCACTGCAGCGTCTTCTGCCATCATCGATGGCTTACTCAGGATATCTACCCAATAGCTATGGGAGATGGTGATTCCCCCTTCTCAATGCATTCTTTTTTTTTTTTTTTTTTTTTTTTTACAAATAGTTTATTGTCAAATTAGTTTCTACATAACACTCAGTGCTCATCCCCAAAGTGCCCTCCTCCATGCCCATTCCCCCCTCCCCCCCACATCCATCAGTCCTCAGTTTTTGTCAGCATTCAAGAGTCTCTCATGGTTTGCCTCTCTCCCTTTCCCCCACCATTTCCGCCCTTCTTCTCCCCCTTGGTCCTCCGTCAAGTTCCTCCTAATCCTCCTATACGTGCAAACATATGATATTTGTCCTTCTCTGCCGGACTTATTTCGCTCAGCATAACACCCTCAAGGTCCATCCATGTTGCTACACATGGCCAGATTTCATTGTTTCTCATTGCCATGTAGTATTCCATGGTATAGATAAACCATATCTTCTTTTTTTATTTTTTTATTTTTTTACAAATAGTTTATTGTCAAATTAGTTTCTACATAACACTCAGTGC